>NC_133648.1:213656288-213930175 GCF_009905375.1 Apium graveolens
ATTCTTGAATTATTACAGATATTTTTGTAAGTTGTAATGCAGCTAGAAATTTAATTGATTTTTCTGCATTGGATGAAATTTTGGCTAAGTCAAAATTTACATCCTGACGGATGATCATTATCCATCGAGTTTGATCATCCGTCGGAATAGAATATCTAAAATTCAATTATTTTTCTGGATTATTTTGATAACCCGACGGATCAAATGTTTTATCCTTATCCGTCGAGTTGTACAAATCATGCCCGTTAATTCTCTAAACATCATCCATCGAGTTTACTTACAGTCTGTAAGTATATTTCAACGGCTGGTTGATAGAATTTTGACAGTTTATTTTAATTTAAACGGTTATTTTAGGTAAATTTGATTGGTTCTTTATTACTTTTGTCAGTTTATTTTTGAGAGAGTATAAAAGCAAAATTCATTTTCATTACTTTTCTTTTATTATTCTCAATTCATCTACTCTAACTTCTTTCTTTCTCAAAAGATATTACCCTCTCTCTCTACAATTTTTACTCTCTAACAATGGCACCAGTCATCAAAATCATGTCTCAAACTGGCTTTATCTATGAGAAGAACAATTTCACAGCTCTAGTGAACAAGGGGATTCAACAGTCTGGCGACTACCACAAAATGATGGATTTTGTGCAAGGCTGTAAGCTCAACTATGCCATGCGAGTATCCCACTATCTACTGTGAGGTTGTGGAGGAGATATGGAAAACTGCAGTATACAATACAACTGACAAGACCATCACTTTCACTATTAAATGTAAGGAATTCTGTGTTAATGGTGACATTGTTAAAGCATGCTTTAGGTTTCCTGATAATACTGTCACCACTCCACATACAGATACTGTTATTGTTAACATGTTAAACTCCATGGGTTATGCACTCACCATCTCTAAATTAAGTGAAATTAGGAGATTGGGTCTTAGGAAAGAATGGAGTTACCTGTTTGATGTAGTTACTAAAGTATTTTCTGGTAAAATTAGCAATTTTGATTCTGTTAATATCTCCATGCTCAACATGCTTTACATGCTTGTAACTGATAAATACTGCAATTTTAGTGATCTAGTCTTGTTTGAGTTGGGGTTTAAGTTAGGAGAGCTTAATCAGAGGGGTAAGAGTGTTTATTATGCTAGATTTTTCATGATTCTTGCTAACCACCTCTCTGAGGACATTGTGATTGAGAACCCAACCAATAAGTTAAATTGTTGGGTTCAAGAAAGAAGAATTATTGCAGATCTCAATAGAGCAGATCACCACAAAGAGGTGCCACTCTTCTACTTTCCAGTAATGGAGTCACCTCAGGTAAGTGAGGTAATTTCAACTGTCTCTACTCTTTCAACCTCAAACATTTCTTTGCCTTCTAGTATAGCAGTAGCATCTGTGTCAATGACCAGACAGATGCTTACCCAAGCTACCAAAACCAAAGTTTCAAAAACAAAGACAAAGAAAGCCCCCTTTGGTGTCTCTCAAAAGATGCCAGTTGTAAAATCCACTAAACACAAAGAGGGGAGTGTGAAGTTGGGAAAGACAGGTGAAGCACAGGGTGAAAATCAAAGAAGCCCTAAGAATAAGGATGGTGAGCATAGTGTACCCAAACCAAGCCACACCACAGTTTCCCAACAAATTGAGGTTGTTAATAAGGATAAAAGCTCAATTCTAGTTTCATCCTCCCAAAAGGATGTAACTATTGAAACAAGCTCTCAACCAGGAGCATAGAACAAAAGGGGTAGGGACACAAGTTCACCACAAACTTACACAAGAAAGAAGAAACCTAAAACCCTTGGGGATATACAGAGTACACACACTGTGCAAACTGGAGCTAAAGACCCAGTCACTGCACCATCTCAAAGTCAAACCGGTGTGGCTCCAACAAATGTGGAGTCACAGCCAAAATCTGTACAAATTGAAACACCTCAAACACCAAATTCTCCCACTCACTCTTTGGATGTTGACATGATTCAAACATCTCAACCATATTCTCCATCCTTAACTCTGTTGGAGAAGCCAAAAATCCATGCAAGTGAGCATTGTTGTGTATATGTTGTGTACTTGATGATTCCATGAACAAAACACATTGGTAGATTTTACTTAGTGAAAATGTAGCACTCAACGGATAAGAATTACAGTCCCGGCGGATAACTCATTTTGGTCCCGACGGATGATGACTTATTATCCATCGAGTGAGTAGTTTATGTAACAATAAGTTTATAGCACATTTCTGCATACACCTTTGTATAGATTCTGTAGTAGCATATAAGTCATGTTGACTTTAACTAGATATGCAAAATAGGTTGATTAATTGTACATAGATGATGTCTTGTAATTCTGCATAAATGAAATGAAGTCAAGTTCCAAACAGCTACCGACGTATGATTAACAAAGCCAACGATGGATGATCAAATAGCTATCAATGGATGATCAATATAGCAGTCGACGGATGATCAACAAAGCCATCAACGGATGACCATAAACTCAATGAATGATCTTGTACTCAATGGATAAAGAATTCAAATATCTATTGACAGTGACAACACAGCGTCGAGTGTATGCAAATGGAATGTGGTAGCCTATTCAACTGAGTTTTCGAGAACAAAGAAGCATTGCCATTTCCATACTATTATGAAGATATTCAAAGATATTGGAATAGAGTAATGAAGTAGCATTGTATTAAACTTCATAGTTTTTGTTTTATTATCCTGTCTTATTACTTTGTAATCTTGGTGATATATAAACCAAGAAGCAGCAATAGAATAGTAACTAAGGAACTAAGCAACCAAGAGAGAAACATTTGTAAGCTGTACTTTTAACATTTCTCTCGTTCTTAGTTTTTATCATTTTGTAGGCAGCTGTGAGCTTTTTGCACACAGAGGTCTCTCGATATATATTTTATATATCTCTGGTGGAATCATTCAAATCCACCAGAAAGTTTTTGAAGACTCTTGTTTTTAATTACTTGTGTTTTGATTCATTTCAAGTAACTATCCCGCATTCTGCTAATCAATTCACAACTTATATATATATTTGAGTTAGAACATTTTTAGTCAAGAAAAAGTTTCAAGAATTCCATTCAACCCCCCTTCTGTAATTCTTGTTACATTGTTAAGGGACTAACAATTGGTATCAGAGCAAGTTCTTGATGAACAAAGAGTTTAAAGATCAAAACAATACAGCAAGATGAACAAGAAGGATGTTGGAGTCAAGATTCTATTTCTGGATAAAGATAATTACCATCATTGGAAGGCCTAAAACAAAGAGGAGAACTATGCCTTGATGGCAAATGTTGATAGCAGTTCTGATGCTGCTGAGTTAAAGGTACCTCAAACTACTTATACCTTTCATACTGATGATATTAATGAGTTGAGAAAATATCTTAAAACCATTTTCATTAGTTATAGAGATCAAACTTTAACATGTGAAAGTTTAACTTCTGAAAATTTTGCTTGTAAAAAGAGGAATGATTATTTAGAAAAAGAGTTAGTCATGTTCCATCAAACTCAGAAAGATAGAGATGATGCTTTCTATGTCAGGGATGAAGTACTTAAAATGAATGAATCTCTAAAAAATGAGTTAGAAAAGGAAAGAGAGATTATCAAAACTTGGACTAACTCTGGCAGAACAACTCAGAATGTTTTAAGTAGTGGAAACTGGAAAGAGGGCTTAGGTTATGGAGATGATAAGTAATGATTACTGAATACCCGTGCCCATTAATTATCTTTTACTGCTGCATGTCTGACAGGTGTCTCAACGGCTATTTTTTATCGTGTAAAAGTAAAAGAGAGAAAAGATTGTAAAATCTTTTATTCACTTTCATACTTTATCTCTCTCTTTTTACTTTTATTCTCTCTCACATCTACTGACGATTTACCGTTATATATCATTTTATTCGTAATTCTACCACCACCCTGACATCTGGTACTATCCTTGACATTCTTGTCATCGTCCTTGACGGTATGCTTACAAATATGCTTGCGATTCGAAGTTCTATCTGTAGATAGGGTCGCACCTCTTTGCTAGACTTTCCTATACCCAATAAGGTAGATATCATTCCTTGTGGAGTGCCCGATACGTGATAAGAACCTTTTCATAACGGTGGTGCATTCGAAACGTGCAACGTTGGTTCTTCATCAGCTTTCATCAACTCGTTGCCTCCAGCGTGAAGCTCGTCCTACTATCTAATTCTAAGTTAAATCATACCAATACTCACCTAGCTTCCCTTACACAAGTGCTCAAAAATCAATCGCATTTTCTTCAAAACCACATGAAAAGTAGGGTAACATACCCGGTTTCCGTCGATCCGTCGATTCCTCATTATTGTAGGATCTGAGAACTCAGTATACCTATAACGTTGCGATATTCGCCTTACACTTTCTCAACAATCCTATCTTACCAACTCCATATCGGATCTGCTAACCCTAATTCGCACTCAACTCAACTTAACACGAGTATGTCTAGGGTCTTTCCTATCTCAGATGGCCTATTATTCCTATCTTACGCTCACCTATTCTTATTTCAGTGACCAATAACCTGTAGCTCTGATGCCAACTTGTAACAACCCAAATCCGGGATCAAGATTTGGTGTCACGAAACAATCTTTACATAAAATGAAATAATATTCAATTAACCCCTTGAATCCGGATCATTTAAAGGTTATGGTATTAAACAAGAATTTAACCTTCTACAATTCACAACAACTACAATACGAGTATAAATACCTTTACACAAATGCTCTTGTCTTATTCTTCTAACATCTTCGATCTCTCGCAGCGGAGATTTCCCTATCTTCTGCTGTCTATCAAAAGCTATTCACTTTTTTCATTATCTGCTTCTGGAAGAAATAAGAAATTTAAAGCAAGAGTGAGCCAAAAATGCCCAGCAAGTATATAATTGGAGTTTCAAAAATTAATATCAAAGGAAGTTTTCGGACAAAAGCTTTAAACAATTTTAAACAATTCTATTTATTTGAGTGAGTTGAGCGAATAAACGATGGCTGTCACCTACCTTTGATTATAAATCCAAAAGTGACAAGCGATTCCCAGATTCATCTCCTGAATCAGGGTTTTATCCGGTTTTAGAATCATAAAACCTTTCGAGAGAGAATGTCATTAATGGCGATCAACGACAAATTAGACTTGACACTAGTTTGCATCTATATCCTGCTGATCAGTCAGGATATAGTACAGATCTATACCTACCTGTATAGATCCGGTCGGGTCCCCAGGCTCTACGGCCCATCATAAGGCACCAGTCACTTGCTTTCTCAAGATGAGGTGTATGTGGACTGCATAGAAAGAGGTTCTCATGTTCCAATGAGAGCTGCAACTGGAAATGATCCATTTGTCCTCAAGCCAAGGCATGAATGGTCTGATTCTGATATTGAACAAGTCAGGAAGGATAAATAGGCCATGAATATCCTGTTTAATGGAGTTGATAGTGATATGTTTGACAACATTATCAACTGCAAAACTTCCAAGGATGTTTGGGATACTATACAGATCATATATGATGGCACTGAGCAAGTTAGAGAAAACAAGATGCAGCTAGTGATTCAGCAATATGAGCATTTTCACAATGAAGAAAGTGAGTCTCTCACTGACATTTTTAGTAGGTTTCAAAAACTGCTAAATGCTCTAAAGTTGCATGGAAGGGTCTATCAGACAAAAGACTCCAATCTGAAATTCCTTAGATCTCTTCCCATGGAATGGAAACCAATGATAGACTCATTAAGAAACTCACAAGATTATAAGGAGTTTACTTTAGAGAGACTGTATGGCATCCTGGAAACTTATGAGCTTGAAATAGAGTAAGATGAGAGGATGGAGAGAGGAAAGAAGAAATGAGGGTCCATTGCACTAGTTGCTGAGTTAGAGAAAGAGAAAGAGATGAAGATGGAAGTTGTTGAGTCAACTTCAAGGGTCTATGAAAGCAAGGGCAAGGGGCTTGCAGTAGAAAGTGAAGATTCTTTGAGCCAAGATGACATGGAAGATATTGATGAACATTTAGCATTTCTGTCCAGAAGATTTTCCAAGCTCAAGTTCAAAAAGAACTTTGGAGCAGCCAAGCCAAATAGAAACATGGTGGATAAATCAAAATTCAAAAGTTTCAAATGTGGCTTGGCAGGGCACTTTGCCAGTGAGTGTAGAAAGTCAGATTCCAGTAAGAAAAAGTTTGAGCCTGTGGATTATAAGCAAAAATACTTTGAGCTGCTCAAACAAAAGGAAAGGGCTTTCATTACACAAGAAAATGACTGGGCAGCAGATGGTCTGGATGAAGATGAAGATGTCAGCTATGTCAATCTAGCCCTAATAGCCAAGTCTGATGAAACAGAACCAAGTTTCAAGTAATCAGGTAATTACTACAAACCTTGCACATTTATCTAAAGCTGAGTGTAATGATGCTATAAATGACATGTCTACAGAGTTATATCATTTGCGTGTTACACTTAAGTCTCTTACCAAAGAAAATGCTAAAATCAAAGAAAATAACTTATTTTTAAGTGAGAGAAATAATGTGCTAGAGTCTCAGTTCATTGATTTTGAAAAATTAAAAATTGAGTGTAATATTGCCAAGGAGGAATTAACTGAGTCCTTGAAGAAAGAAGAAATTTTGAAGAAGCAGCTTGAGCGTGAACAGGAGGTGATTAAGGCATGGAAAACATCTAGAGATGTCCATGCTCAAATTACCAAAGTTCAAGGAATTGAGTCTTTCTGTGATGCAACCTGGAAAAAGAACAAGGAGAAACTAGAACCAAATTTGGTGGATGGAGTGCTAACAGATGTAGACTCGATGGATGATGAGGATCATCCGTCGGATAACAAAAAGGGTTATCCGTCAACTGATGAAAATCCTCATCCATCGGCTATAAGAAAGCCTATCAGTTAAGCCAAACTTGTTAAGCTGAATGAAAAGTATGGATCAGTTTCCAAGAACTTTGTTTCAGGAGAATCGAGTCAAGTTAAGAAAAGGAAAAAGGCTAATGTTGGTCACATGACTGTCAAACAGTTAAGTGACAGACTTGAAAAGATTGAGGTGAAAACAGAGGTTAAAAAGAAAAATAATAGAAATGGTAAAGTAGGGATTAACAAACACAATAACTACACACCTGATAAATATGCTCCTAGAAAAATCTGTGTCAAGTGTGGTAGTGTAAATCATTTGTCTGTTAATTGCAAATCTTCCATGCCTACTTCTATGTCTGTGCCACCTCACTTTCCTAACATGAATGCCATGCCTCCCATGCCTATGAATGCCATGTCTACACAGAATTTGAATGTACGGTGTGCTAATATGCCATTTGCACCTAATACCTATTATGCTGCATTTAGTATGCCACAAATGCCATTTATCATGCCTTACTGGAATAACATGTTCACTAATAGCATGTCATTCCCTGTTGATTATAATATGCATGATAATTCTGTTGCAATGAATGGTTTCAAAGGCCCAACTCAAATGACCAAGGATGAATCTGATTTCCCCAAGTCAAATGAGATAAAGCCTAAGAAACAGAAAAAGAAAGCTAGCAAGGCAGGACCCAAGGAAACTTGGGTACCAAAATCAACTTGATTTTATTTTGATGTGTGCAGGGAAATAGAAAGAATCTTTGGTACTTGGATAGTGGTTGTTCAAGACACATGAGTGGTGATTCTACCCTGCTCACAGAGTTCAAGGAGAGAGCTGGCCCAAGTATTACTTTTGGAGATGACAACAAGGGTTATACTGTGGGATATGGCTTGATTTCAAAGGACAATGTCATCATTGAGGAAGTTGCCTTAGTGGATGGTCTCAAACACAACTTGTTGAGTATCAGCTAGCTTTGTGATAAAGGTAACTCAGTAACCTTCAACTCAGAAGCCTGTGTTGTGACTACCAAAAGAAGCAACAAAGTGGTTCTCACTGGGGTGAGAAAAGGAAATGTGTACCTAGCTGATTTCAACTCATCTAATGCAGAATTTGTTACGTCTTCTCAGTAAAGCAAGTCAGGATGAAAGTTTGCTATGGTACAAGAAGCTATCCCATTTAAACTTCAAGACCATGAATGGGCTAGTAAAGAAAGAACTGGTCAGAGGCATTCCTCTAGTGGAGTTTTCAAAGGATCGACTGTGTGATGCCTGTCAAAAAGGGAAGCAGATTAAAGCATCATTCAGGAAGAAACTTGATTCAACAATTGAAGAACCTTTGCAACTGCTACACATGGATTTGTTTGGACCTGTCAATGTGTTGTACATCTCAAGAAAAAGATTTTGCCTAGTAATTGTAGATGATTTTTCAAAGTTCTCTTGGACATATTTCCTAAAGTCTAAAGACGAGGCTAGTGAAATCATCATCAATCACATAAGGAAAGTCAATAATCATCCTGATTTCAAGGTTAGAAGAATCAGGAGTGACAATGGAACTAAGTTCAAGAACTCTTTCATGAGAGCATTTTGTAAGGAAAATGGGATTCTGCATGAGTTTTCAGCAGCAAGAACTCCACAACAGAATGGAGTAGTGGAAAGGAAGAACAAATCACTTATTGAAGCTGCCAGGTCAATACTTGAAGAATCTAAACTGCCAACATATATCTGGGCTGAAGCTGTAAATACCGCATGCTACACTCAGAATATTTCCCTGGTCAATCGAGCAAGATGCATGACTCCCTATCAATTTTTCAAGAACAAGAAGCCTACTCTAAATTTTCTTCATGTCTTTGGATGTAAATGCTATATACTGAGAAATCAAATTGATCAAAATGGGAAGTTTGATGCTAAAGCAGATGAAGGAATTTTTGTTGGATAGGCTGTCGGTAAACCATATAGAGACTACAATTTAAGAACCAACATTGTTGTGGAATCAATACATGTTGTGTTTGATGATAAAAAGATTGAAGGACTTCAAGATGGAGATTACCATGAGAGCATCAAATTCGACAATATGGAGATGGTTAGTGATTAAAGTGATGATAAAAATGATCAAGGAATAGTATCAAAGGATAATGCAGAAAAATCTACTGCCAATGAAGCATAAAACTTAATATCTGTCGAGTTGCATAATGCTTCATTTGTCGGGAGGCAATCTATGTTATCAGTCAGAAGATAACCAGCTTCATCCGTCGGTACTCAAAATTCACCATCCGTCGGGTTATCAAAAGGAGCAGGAAGTCAGGATAGATCACCTATAGAAAGTTCCCCTTTCTCAAATCAAAGATCCACAAACTCAGGGGGAGTTTATAACAATCAAAACTCAATCACACATCTAGACAACAATGGGGCCTCTTCATCTAGAGCTAATCTACCTTAATAAAGAAAATGGACAAAAGATCACCCCTTTGAGCTCATAATTGGTGAAGTTTCTTCTACAGTTCAAACCAGGAGAGCAACTCAAGAAGAATGTCTAAACAGAAGCTTTCTTTCCAATGAAGAACCAAAGAAGGTAGAAGAAGCTTTATTGGATCCTGATTGGATTTTAGCTATACAGGAGGAGCTAAACAAATTTTAAAGGAATAATATATGAAAGCTTGTGCCCAAGCCTAAAGGAAAGAATCCAATAGACACCAAGTGGGTATTCAGAAATAAGATGGATAAAAATGGCATAGTAGTCAGGAACAAAGCTAGATTGGTTGCTAAGGGCTATTGTCAACAAGAAGGAATAGATTTTGATAAAACATTTGCTCATGTGGCAAGACTTGAAGCCATCAGAATCTTCTTAGCCTATGCAGCCCATGCCAATTTCAAGGTCTATCAAATGGATGTCGAAAGTGCCTTTCTGAATGGAGATTTGGAGGAGGAAGTCTATGTCAGTCAGCCTCCTGGTTATGAAGATCCAAATTTTCTAGAACATATCTATTATCTTTTGAAAGCACTTTATGGATTGAAGCAAGCACCTAGAGCCCGGTATGACACTTTATCAAAGTTTCTTTTGAAAAATCATTTCATAAGAGGTACTGTAGATAAAACTTTATTCTTTAGAAATGTTAATGGCTCTAGTATACTTGTTCAAATTTATATAGATGATATTATTTTTGGCTCTACAGATGAGAAACTTTGCAAAAAGTTTGCCAAATTGATGCAAAGTAAGTATGAAATGAGTATGATGGGAGAACTAACTTAGTTTCTTGGTTTGCAAGTTAAGCAAGTTAGTGATGGAATGTTCATTTGTCAAACTAAATATATTTTGGATCTTTTAAAGAAGTTTGATCTAATGGATTGCACATCTGCAAAAACTCCCATGGCTACTGCAACTAAGCTTGAATTAAACACTACTGAAAAGTATGTGGATATTTCAAGTTATAAGGGCATGGTTGGCTCACTTCTGTACTTAACAGCTAGTAGGCCAGATATAATGTTTGCTACATGTTTATGTGCTAGATTTCATGCTGATCCTAGAGAATCTCACTTAATATCTATTAAGAGAATTTTCAGATATCTCAAGGGAACACCAAAACTTGGCATTTGGTACCCTAGAGATTCTGGTTTTGATCTAACTGGTTATTCAGATGCAGATTATGCAGGTTGTAAAATTGATAGAAAAAGTACAACAGGAACCTGTCAATTTCTAGGAAACAAGCTTGTGTCCTGGTTTAGTAAAAACCAAAATTCAGTTTCTACTTCTATAGCTGAAGCTGAATATATTGTTGCTGGTAGTTGCTGTGCACAGATATTATGGATGAAAAATCAATTGCTAGACTATGGTTTGCAAGTTGAAAGGGTTCCTATCTTCTGTGATAACACAAGTGCAATTACCATCACTGAAAATCCAGTGCAACATTCAAGTACAAAGCACATAGATATCAAGTACCACTTCATAAGGGAACATGTAATGAATGGTACTGTGGAACTACATTTTGTTCCAAGTGAGAAGCAGCTTGCAGATATCTTTACCAAGCCAGTGGATGATTCCACCTTTTCAAGGTTGGTAAGTGAGTTAGGTATGCTTAATTATTTGTAAATCTATATGAGATAATTTGCAAGTTGATATGCAGCCAGAAATTTAATTGATTTTTCAGTCTTGGATGAAATTTTGGCTAAGTCAAAATTTACATCTCGACGGATGATCCTTATCCATCGAGTTTGATCATCCGTCGGTATACTATTTGCTAATAAAATCAATTATTTTTCTGGAATATTTTATGACTCTACAGATAACTGTCTATCCTCATCCGTCGAATTGTCTTAATCTCAGCCGTTAATTCCATGAACATTATTCATGGAGTATACTTACAGTTTGTAAGCATAACACGACGGATAATGGGTGGAATTTTTACAGATCATTTTTAAACGGCTATTTTAGGCAATTTTTATTGGTTACTTTATTTTATTTTATTATTTTTAGCAGTTATTTTTTGAGATAGTATAAAAGCTTATTTCATTTCAATTGCTTTTCTTTTATCATTCTCAAATCAACTACTCAAATTTCTTTCTCTTTCAAAGCACTTACCCTTTCTCTTCAAGCTCTCATTCTCTAACAATGGCGCCCGTTATCAAGATTATGTCTCAAACTGGGTTCATCTATGAGAAGAACAATTTTACTGCATTAGTAAACAAGGGTATTCAGCAATCTGGTGACTATCACAAGGTGATGGACTTTGTGAAGAATTGCAAGCTTAGCTATGCCATGCTGGAATCACCCACAATCTTTTGTGAAGTTGTTGAAGAAATGTGGACCACTGCTACATACAACTCAACAGATAAGACAATCACTCTCACCATTAAAGGTAAAGAATTATGTATCAATAATGATGTTATAAAAGCATGTTTCAAGATTCTTGATAACACTGTGACCTCACCACACACTGACACTGATATAATCAATATGCTTAATTCCATGAACTATTCCCTTTCTACTTCTAAGTTAAGTTACATTAGGAGACTGGGCCTTAGGAAAGAATGAAGTTTTATGTGTGATGTAGTGATAAAGGTCTTTTCAGGTAAAGTCAGTAATTTTGATTCAGTTAATATCTCCATGCTTAACATGCTCTACATGCTAGTTACAGATAAATTCTATAATTTCAGTGATCTTATTTTGTTTGAGTTAGGTTTTAAACTAGGAGAGTTAAATAAGAGAGGTAAAAATGTGTATTATGCTAGATTCTTTATGATGTTAGCTAACTATCTCTCTGAGGGTATTGTGCTTGAGAACCTTAACAACAAATTAGATTGTTGGGTTCAAGAGAAAAGGCTCATTGCAGATCTGAACAGGGCCAATCATCATAAGGAGGTGCCACTGTTCTATTTCCCTGTAATGGAAGCACCTCAGGTAAGTGAGGTAAGTTGATATATTCCTACCTCTATTCCAACCTCATTAATTTCTTTGAGTTCTAGTGTGGCTATGGCAACTGTGTCAATGACCCAACAGTTGCCTACCCAAGCCACCAAACCTACAAACATTTCAATATCAAAATCAAAGAAAGCCCCCTCTGGTATCTCTCAAAAGATGCCAGTTGCAAAATCCACCAAAACCAAAGAAGGGAGTGTGAAGGTGGGTAAGACAGGTGAGGGAAGGGGTGAACATAAAAGAAACCCCAAGAATAAGGATGGAGAGTTGAGTGGTTCCCAGCCTAACCACACTGCAGTTTCCCAACAAACTGCAGTGCTTAAAAAGGATAAAGCTCACTTCTAGCTGCATCCTCCCAAAATGATGTAGTTATTGAACAAAGCTCTCAACCAAGAGCACAGGTCAAGAGGGTTAGGGACACAAGCTCGCCCCAAACTTATGCCAGAAAGAAGAAATCTAAAACCCTTGGGGATGCACAGGGTACACACACTGTGCAAACTGGTGCTAAAGACACAGTCACTGCACCTTCACAAATTCAGTTTGATGTGACTCCAATAAATGTGGAGTCACAGCCAAAATCTCTAGTAATAGAAGCACCTCAAACACCTAACTCACCCACAAACTCACTGGATATGGATATGATAAACACATCAATTCCTGATTCCCATTCTTTAACTTTGTTGGGGAAGCCAAAATCTAGTGCAAGTGAGCATCATCTTTTAGATGATTTGTTGGCTCACTTGCCCATTCTTTCAGGAACTGTTGAATCATCTGTGCCCAAAATATCTTCAATCAACACAGAGTCCACAATAGTTTCTTTTCCTAGTTCATTCATTTCACCTCTCTCGACGGATATTGCTCATCCGTCGAGCAGTGATTGTATCCCGACGGATAAGTTTAACAGCAGTTATCCATCGGATAACAAAACTACTCAACCGATGGATATCACTCATTCGTCGAGTATCTCTGCACAGCCTCAAACTTCATTTATTTCAAGTGCAGAAGATTTAGTGGTTGTACAGTCACTTTTAGGATTGAGAGAGAAGAGTGTTTTGAGTGAGAGTCTGGGTTGCTCCCAGAAAAAAGGAGAGGAAATGAGTGAAATTATGCAATCCATTTCTTCAGGATTGGAAAAAGAAAGTGAGAGGAGTCCCACCTTAGAAGGTGAAGGTGAGGGTATGAGGGTGGGGAGCCAGGGTGAGACCCTGATGCAACAAAAGAGAGAAAACAAGAGAAATGTAGGTACTGGAGCTTTAAGGATGGATGTCATTGTTAGTGAGTCAATGAATGTCTAGGATGCAGATAGGGATGGACTATCTCAGCAACCTAAAGCTGTTATAGATTCCACCTCCCTTGATGCTGAGGCATTTACTCACCCTGTTCTAGCTTACCAACTCCTAGCTGAACAGGGCAATGACAATACAGAAATGATGCTCAATCTGGTGCATACCACACAGTCTATGATAAGAGCTAAGGATGCCATCACAGCTTTGCCTTCTACAGCTGGTGATGTGGATTATGAGACTGGTGGTTCAGCTGATTTCTTTGGTGATGAAAGTGGGGATAGTGAAGATGAAGTAATGGACATTGGGGGGAGAAGTAGGATCCAGTTCAAGATCAGGTATGATATCTTGGGCATTTTCAAAGCACTGTGATGAGCACTACTTTAAAACAACCCTGATCCAACTAATCAATCAGACAAATACTGCCTTTCAAACCACTACAAATGCCAGCATCAAGAAGCTCCTTCAAGCACATCTAGCCTCTCTACAACTTCAACAAATACAAGGCTTCCAACATGCTAGGGATGTAAACACCATCAAGGGTGATATTGAGGAGATGAAGAAGGCCATTTCAGACAAGATGGATTCTAAACTTCCAGAAGCTACAATGCTTGACATCAAGAGGCAATTAAGGAAAAATTCTCATCTTGCAACCAAGATAGATGCCTTGGATACAAGAATGTCAGCCATGGAAGCATCTTTAACAGCCATTCACCTTCATCAAGCCCAACAGACAGATTTACTTCAAAAACTGGTGGCTGCTCAAATCCCCTCCTCTACTCAACTTGATGATAACAAAAAGGGGGAGAAAGGACCAAGTGAGGGGGAGAAGCTTCAAATTCAAACCAGTAAAGTAATTGTGCCTTCAATTACAATCTCAAAGCCACCAGTTACAAACAGTATATATCTGATAAATGAAGCAGCAACCAATATTAGAGCAGCTGAAATGAAGCAGTTGAAGCCAATCAACTGGGAGAAGATTCATAAGGATATACAAAAGAAGTTTGGACTAGTCAAGGAGCCAGTAAAGTCAGCCATCCATCACTCTCAAGTCAAGCAAATTTCTGTGAATGAGATGAGCTTGGACTATCTGGAAAGGGGACAATCATCCTACATCAAATCTCCAAAGGCTGAAATAATTCTGAAACCAAGGGTAAATTATCCAAAATTATCATTGAAGAACCCTTTGGATACTATGTATGAGACACCTAAGCCTGATAAAAAGAAGCTTCTGTCAAGGTCAATTGTTTTCTACAAAGATCCAGCTGATTCAGCTTCAAAAAGGAGAATTGCTAAAATTTTCAGGAATGGGAAGGAAATTTGTGTGGTGGCTGGACATCCTCAATTTGCTCAAGCAAAGAGAGAAGAAAAGGCTAGATTGAAGCAGGAAAAGAAGAAAGCTGCTCTAGATGCTAAAAAGGCTAAACAAAAGAAAGAGCAAATTGTTATCTTGGCCAAGCTATATGCTGTAAATTTATCACAACAAATTCCTCCTCAGCCATCTGAAATCACTGAATCTCAAGATCCAAAAAAGCAAGTTGAACAACAAAAGAAGTCTCCAAGAATCAAGGAATTGGCTAAAAGAACCAAAAAGAAACTAGACATTGTTGATAAGGAATTGGAGAATCAGTTTCCCAAGGAGTCCACCTCAACTACAACTCAAGCATCAAAACCCTATGTGGTATTTGAAGATATCAAGGTGGTGAATCCTTACAGTAACATTCAAGGTGAACCTATTGTGCCTAAGGATGAGCCAATAGAATGGGAGAACATACCAATTCCTGACTTCAATTTACAAATCCTCAGCAAGCCAAAAAGAACAAAGTCAAGAGCAGTCAAGAAAGTGAAGTTGTCACCTCTCAAATCCAAATCTCTAGTCAAAGCTCAATCAAAAACCAATAAGGGAGATTACATGTACTTATGTGATATCAAGGAGTTCTCTGATCTAAATCTCTATCTAGATGAACTAGAAGAAGTGAGAGGAATTGATGCATAAAGAAACCTACATGAAAGGTTAGTGTTCAAGTACAAGGGAGGAGAGGAGATTCAGTGGCCACTTAACAGGATCCTTCAAGAAAGCCAAGTTGTACTGATTAAAGTTTATTCATCCTTCAAGAAGAACTTTGGGTTCAATGTAACTGCAAGAAGATTAGTACTGAAGAAGATTGAAGAACTAAGGAGTGTTAGAGCTAAAAATGCACTCCCAAAGACTCTAATCATCCTTTACACAGGAAGAAGAGTGTATCTAAGGCCCTACTGGCTGGTGGAGTTCATGGATGACAAAGGAGTGAGAAGATTTTTTAGATTAGAAGACCAATTGAGCATCTCTAGCAATGAGACTCTCTTGGAGATGCAAGAAAAGCTAAATCTCTCAGAATCTGATGAACTGGAATTCCACAGGCAGCTCCAAAATCAGATTGAAGAAAACAACAGAAAGCTTGGAAAGAGATCCAGACCTTCAAGAAACTAGATAAATCTGCTCAGGCTAGAGGAGCATCTTGAAAATGACTGTGAGCTAAACTTTGTACATTTTGTTAATTGAAGCACTTTTCAGTATTATCTACTTTCTCTTAAAGTTGTATTTTTAGGGTGTTTTGTTATCGTCAAGTATCTCTTAATTTATGGCTACAATTCCAGTAGACATAAATTTGGGGAGATTGTTGTGTATATGTTATGTACTTGATGATTCCATGAACAAAACACCTTGGTAGATTTTACTTAGTGAAAATATAGCACTCGACATATGAGAATTACAGTCCCGACAGATAACTCATTTTGGTCCCGACGGATGATGACTTATTATCCATCGAGTGAGTAGCTTATGTAACAATAAGTTTGCAGTACATTTCTGCATACACCTTTGTATAGATTCTGTAGTAGCATATAAGTCATGTTGACTTTAACTTGATATGCAGAATAGGTTGATTAATTGTACATAGATGATGTCTTGTAATTCTGCATAAATGAAATGAAGTCAAGTGCCAAACAGCTACCGACGGATGATTAACAAAGCCATCGACGGATGATCAAATAGCTATCAACGGATGATCAATATAGCAGTCGACGGATGATCAAAAAAGCCATCAACGGATGATTATAAACTCGACGGATGATCATGTACTCAACAGATAAAGAATTCAAATATCTGTTGACAGTGACAACACAGTCACATGCGTCGAGTGTATGCAAATGTAATGTGGTAGCCTATTCAACTGGGTTTTCGAGAACAAAGAAGCATTGCCATTTCCATGCTATTATGAAGATGTTCAAAGATGCTGGAATAGAGTAATGAAGTAGCATTGTATTAGACTTGATAGTTTTTGTTTTGTTATCATATCTTATTGCTTTATAATCTTGGTGATATATAAATCAAGAAGCAGTAGTAGAATAGTAACTAAGGAACTAAGCAACCAAGAGAGAAACATTTGTAAGCTGTATTCTTAGCATTTCTCTCGTTCTTAGTTGTTATCATTTTGTAAGCAGCTGTGAGCTTTTTACACACAGAGTTCTCTAGATATATATTTTATATATCTCTGGTGGAATCATTCAAATCCACCAGAAAGTTTTTAAAGACTTTTGTTTTTAATTACTTGTATTTTGATTCATTTCAAGTAACTATCCCGCATTCTGCTAATCAATTCATATCTTATATATATATTTGAGTTAGAACATTTTTAGTCAAGAAAAAGTTTCAAGAATTCCATTCAACCCCCCTTCTGTAATTATTGTTACATTGTTTAGGGACTAACAAGCATCATCTTCTAGATGATTTGTTGTCTCACTTTCCATTTCTTTCTGAGACTGTTAAGACATTTGTGCCTAAATTTTAATCAATCTACACAGAGTCTACAATAGTCTCTATTCCACACTCATTCATTTCTACTCACTCGATGGATATTATTCATCCATCGAGTAGTGATTGTATCCCGACGAATGTGCCTAACAGCAGTCATCCGTCGGATAGTCAAATTACTAACCTGATGGACATTTCTCATCCGTCGGGTGTCTCTGCACAACTCCAAAGTTCAACTATAGTTACAAGTGCGAATGACTTAGTAATTGTGCAATCACTATTAGGATTGAGGGAAGGTAGTGACTTGAGTGAGAGTCTGGGTTGCTCCCAGGAAAAAGGAGAGGAAAAGAGTGATCCAATGCAGTCCATTTCTTCAGGACTGGAAAAAGTGAGTGTGAGGAGTCCCACCTTAGATGGTGAAGGTGAGGGTGTGAGGGTGGGGAGCCAATGTGAGACTTTGATGCAAGAAAATAGAGAAAATGAGAGAAATGCAGGTACTGGAGATATAAGGGTGGATGTCATTGTAAGTAAGTTAAGCAATATCCAGGATGTAGACAGGGAGGGACTATCTCAGCAAACTCAAGCTGTTATAGATTCTACCTCCTTGGATTCCGGGACATTTACTCATCCTGTTTCAGCATATCAACTTCTAGCTGGACGGGGCAATGCCAATGTAGAAAGAATGCTCAATTTGGTGCACACCACATAGTCCATGCAAAGAGCTAAGGATGTCATCACAGTTTTGCCCTCAACAGCTGGTGATGTTGATTATGAGACTGGTGGTTTAGAAGAATTCTTTGGAGGTGAGGATGGAGATAGTGAAGAAGAGCCATTGGACATAGGGGAGAATTAGGCCCTAGTTCCAGATCAAGCATGCCATCATGGGCCTTCTCCAAGAAATATGACGATCACCATTTTAAGACCACACTCATCGAACGTATCAGCCAAACACAGTCTGCACTTCAATCAACCACAAATGCTAGCACCAAGAAGCTTCTGTAAGCACATCTTGCTTCTCTCCAACTACAGCAAATCTTAGGCTACCAACAAAGTCAAAATGTTTCCCTCATCAAAAATGAAGTTGATCAACTTAAGAAAGACATCTCTGACAAGTTGGAAGCTAGACTTCCAGAGACAACAATGACAAACATCAAAAGACAGCTCAGGAAAAACTCTGATCTTGCAACCAAGGTGGGTTCCTTGGACAAAAGAATGGTTGCTATGGAAGCTTCTCTTACAGCAATCCATCTACATTAAGCTCAACAAACAGACTTGCTTCAGAAACTGGTGGCTGCACATACCTTCTCCTCTACTCAACTTGTTGATAACAAAAAGGGGGAGAAAGAGAGTTCTAGGAGTAAGGGGGAGCAAAAAGTGCTTAACATTCAAGTGAGTAAAGTAATTGTGCCAACAATTGCTTTCACAAAGCCACCAGCCAAAGATAGCATTGATCTGATAAATGAAGCAGGAGCCACTTTGAGAGCAGCTGAGAAAAAGCAGTTGAGTCCAATAAACTGGGAGAAAATTGATGAGGATATTCAAAAGAAATTTGGTCTAGGAAAGAAGCCAGAAAAATCAGTCATTCATCACTCTCATGTCAGGCAAATTTCTGTGAATGATATGAGCATGAACTATCTGGAGAGAGGCCAGGCATCCTGCATCAAATCCCCAAAAGCATATCTAATCATGAAGCCAAAGGTGAACTATCCAAAGTCTTCACTCAAAAACCCTTTGGACACAGTATATAAAATACCAAAGCCTGATGAGAAGAAGCTGTTGGCCAGGTCTATAGCATTCTACAAAGATCCTGTAGATTCAGCTCTAAAAAGGAGAATTGCCAAGGTTTTCAGAAATGGTAAGGAAATTTGTGTGATGGCTGAACACCCTCAATTTGTTGAAGCAAAAAGGGAAGAAAAGGCAAGATTAAAGTAAGAAAAGAAGCAAGCTGCTCTAGATGCTAAAAAGCTCAAACAAAAGAAGGAGCAAGCTGCTATCTTGGCCAAGTTGTAAGCTGTGAAACCCACACAACAAATTCCTGAACAACCATCTGAAACCACTAGATCTAAAGATCAGAAAATGCAAGAAGCGCCTCAAAAGAAAAGAAAATTGAGATACAAGCTTCCTTCTAAGAGAAAATTGGATTTCAGTGATGAGGAGATGGAAAACTACTTTCCCAAAGAGTCTACTTCTACAACAACTCAAACATCCATGCCCTCTGTGGCACATGAAGAATTCAAGATAGATCCATCCAAGAATTTTCATGGTGAACCTATCATTCCAAAGGATGAGCCAATAGACTAGGAGAGTCTACCAATTCCTGAACTCAATTTACCTCATTTCATGAAGCCAAAGAAAACAAAGACCAGAGCAGTCAAGAAAGTGAAGCCCTCAACTCTCAGATCCCAGTCCCTAACCAAAGCTTAAACCAAGGTCAATAAGGGAGATATCATGTACATATGTGACATCAAGGAATTCTCTGATCTAAACCTCTATCTAGATGAACTGGAAGAAGTTAGAGGGATTGATGCTTACAGTAATCTACCTGAAAGGCTAGTATTCAAGTACAAGGGAGGAAAAGAATTGACTTTGCCACTTCACAGGATTCTTCAAGAGAGCCAATCTATACTGATAAAAGTCTATTCATCTTTCAAGAAGAACTTTGGATTCAATGTGATAGCTAGAAGACTAGTTCTAAAGAAGATTGAAGAACTCAGGAGTATTAGAGCCACAGATGCACTCCCAAAGACTTTAACTATTCCTTACACAAGAAGTAGAGTGCATCTAAGGTCCTACTGGCTGATGGAATTCATGGATGATAAGGGAGTTAGAAGATTCTTTAGACTAGAGGACCAGCTGAGCATCTCTAGCAATGAGACTCTATTGGAAATGCAAGAAATGCTAGATCTGTCAGAAGCTGATGAACTTGAATTCCATAGACGGCTCCAAAATCAGATAGAAGAAAACAACAGGAAGCTTGGAAAGAAATCCAGACCATCAAGGAAATAGATCATTCTGCTCAGACTAGCGGAGCACCTTGAAAATGATTGTGAGCAAATCTTTGTACACTTTGTGAATTCTTCAGTAAATATTGCAGCACTTTTTAGTTTTATCTACTACCTTTTAAATTTGTATTTTTAGGGTGTTTTGTTATCATCAAGTTTCTCTTAATTTATGGCTACAATTCTTGTAGACATAAATTGGGGGAGATTGTTGGGAATATGTTGTGAACTTGATGATTACATTAACAAAACACCATAGTAGATTTAACTTAGTGAAAAATGTAGCACTCGGTGGATGATCAAATATAGTCCTGAACGATGACTCAAATATAGTCCCGATGGATGATGATTTGAAATCCATCGAGTAAGTAGCTTATGTAATAAAAAGTATTGTAACTCATTTATGCAAACAACTTTGTATAGATTCTGTAGTAGCATATGAGTCATGTTGACTCTTATTAGATATGCAGAATAGGTTGATTAATTGTAAATATAAGATGTCTTGTAATTCTGCATAAATGAAATGAAGTCAAGTGTCAAATAGCTACCCGATGGATGATCAAAAAAGCTACCCGGCGGATGATCAACAAAGCTACCCGACGGATGACAAGCATGTACCCGACGGATCATCAATTCAAATGTCTGTTGACAGTGACAACACAGTCACATGTGTTGGATGTTTGCAAAAGGAATGTGGCAGCCTGTTTAACAGGAAATGAAGAACAAAGAAGCATTACCATTTCCATGCAAGTTAAGAAGGTTTTCAAAGATGCTGGAATAGAGTAGTGAAGCAGCATGGAGTTTGACTTGATAGTTTTATTTTATTATCCTATCTTATTACCATGTAAACTTGGTGGTATATAAACCAAGTGTAGCTAGTAGAACAAACAACTAAGAAAATACTTTTAGAAGAGAAATAGAAAAAGCTGTAACTGTTAAGAATTTCTCTATAGTTTGTTTATTCACTTGTAAAGTAGCTGTGAGACAATTTGTTCTTCACAGAGTTCTTAATTTGATATATATATATATATATATATATATATATATATATATCTGGTGGATACTTTCAAATCCACTAGAAAGTTTTAAAGACTTGTGTTTTATTACTTTGTGTTTTTGATTTATTTAACTTGTGATTCCGCACCTTGCAAATCAAAACATATATATAGTTTGAGTTAGAACATTTTATAGTTCAAGAAAAAGTTTACTAGAATTACATTCAACCCCCCTTCTGCAATTCTTGCTGCATTATTACGGACTAACAGAAAGTAATCAAGAACCAATATCTAAGGACAATGCAGAAAAGTCTATAACTAATGAAGCATATAATTCAACATCCGTCGAAAGACCAAGTGCATCATCCGTTGAAAGACAATCTGCATCATCCGTCGAAAGGAAAAGAACAACATCCATTGATCCATCAATATGAGTTGAAAGCCAAGTCAGATCATAATCAGAAAGAACCCCAACTTCTAATCAAAGATCCACAAACTCAGGGGGAGTTTCTTCTAATCAAAACTCTGTCACACATCAAGGCAATAATGAGGCCTCTTTATCTAGAGCTAATCTACCTCAACAGAGAAAATGGACTAGAGATCACCCATTTGAACTAATCATTGGTGATGTATCTTCAAGGGTGCAAACAAGAAAAGCAACTCACGAAGAATGTCTTTATAGCAGCTTTCTATCTCTGGAAGAACCTAAAGGGTAGAGGAAGCTCTGTTGGATCATGATTAGGTTTTAGCTATGCAGGAGGGGCTAAACCAATTTGAAAGGAATAAATTATGGAAGCTGGTACCCAGGCCTAAAGGAAAAAATTCTATTGACATCAAGTGGATATTCAGAAACAAGATGGATGAGAATGGAATAGTAGTCAAGAACAAAGCTAGATTGATTGCTAAGGGCTATTGTCAATAAGAAGGAATTTTTTTTTGATGAAACTTTTGCTCCTGTTGCAAAACTTGAAGCCATAAGAATTTTCTTAGCCTATTCAACCCATGCCAATTTTAAGGTCTATCAAATGGATGTCAAAAGTGCCTTTCTGAATGGAGATTTGGAGGGGAAAATTAATGTCAGTCAGCCTCCTGGTTTTGAAGATCCAAATTTTCCAAAATATGACTATATCTTTTGAAAGCACTTTATGGACTAAAACAAGCACCTAGAGCCTGGTATGACACTTTGTCAAAGTTTCTCTTATAAAATCATTTCACCAGAGGTATTGTTGTTAAAACTTTATTCTTTAAAAATGTTAATGGCTCTAGTATACATGTTTAAATTTATGTAGATGATATTATATTTGGCTTTACAGATGAAAAACTTTGCAAAAAGTTTGCCAAATTGATGCAAAGTAAATATGAGATGAGCATGATTGGAGAACTAACTTAATTTCTTGGTTTACAAGTTAAGCAAGTTAGTGATAGAATATTCATCAGTCAAACCAAATATATTTATGATCTTTTAAAAAAGTTTGACTTAATGGATCGCACATCTGCAAAAACTCCCATGGCCACTGCAACTAAACTTGAATTAAACACTACTGAAAAGTCTGGGGATATTTCAAGTTATAGAGGCATGGTTGGTTCACTATTATATTTAACAGCCATTAGGCCAGATATAATGTTTGCTACCTATCTTTGTGCTAGATTTCAGGCTGATCCCAGAAAATCTCATTTAATAGCTATTAAGAGAATTTTCAGATATCTCAAAAGAACACAAAAACTTGGCATTTGGTATCCTAGAGATTCTGGTTTTGATCTAACTGTTTATTCAGATGAAGATTATGCAGGTTGTAAAATTGATAGAAAAGGTACAACATGAACCTGTCAATTTCTAGGAAATAAGCTAGTATCATGGTTCAGTAAAAAACAAAATTTAGTTTCTACTTTTAAAGCAGAAGCTGAATATATTGTTGCTAGTAGCTGTTGTGCATATATTTTATGGATGAAAAATCAACTGTTGGACTATGGTCTACAGGTGAATAAGGTTCCTATTTTCTGTGATAACACAAGTGCCATTGCAATCAATCACTGAAAATCCAGTTGAGCATTCAAGGACCAAGCACATTGACATCAAATACCATTTTATTAGAGAGCATGTTATGAATGGTACTATGGAACTTCATTTTGTTCCAAGTGAAAAACAACTTGCAGAGATTTTTATGAAGCCACTTGATGAATCTACCTTCACTAGGTTGGTAAGTGAGTTAGGCATGCTTAATTACTCTTAATTTATTTTGATGTCTAAGCAAATAAATATGCAGCCAGAGTGAAAGTTGATATTTCCTGTCAAAGATAAAATTTTGGCTAAGTCAGAATTTATATCTCGACGGATGTTCATTATCCGTTGCAAATGAATATCCATTGAATCTTATCATTCGTCGAAGTATTATTATTACTCTGGGTACTTTTATCATTATCCGTCAAATTGCACTCAATCTTAGCCGTTAATTTTAAGCATTATCCTTCAAATTTACTTACAGCCTGTATGCATATTTTAACGGATAATCATAGAATTTTGACAGTTTTCTATATTTTTAAACGGCTATTTTGGGCTAATTTGACTAATTACTTTATTTTGCTTTTTACTTTTTGACGTTTATTTATGAGAAAGTATAAGCTAATTTCATTTATGAGAAAGTATATAAGCTAATTTCATTTATATTCTTTACTTCTATCTTTCTCAAGCAATTTCCCTAACTCCTTCTCCAAAGCAAATTATTTTTCTCTCTGTAAATTACTCTCATTCTCAGCAATGGCACCAGTAGTCAAGATCATCTCCCAATCTAGGTTTGTGTATGAAAAGAACAACTTCGTTGCACTAGTGAATACAGAGATTTCTGCTTCTGAAGATTACCACAAAGTGATGGATTTCATTCGAAGTTGTAAACTGAAGTATGTTATGCTAGAGTCTCATGTTATCTACTGCGAAGTGGTTGAAGAGAT
The DNA here is from genome assembly GCF_009905375.1 of Apium graveolens. Taxonomy (NCBI): domain Eukaryota; kingdom Viridiplantae; phylum Streptophyta; class Magnoliopsida; order Apiales; family Apiaceae; genus Apium; species Apium graveolens. Next base: position 213,680,561 of record NC_133648.1, read on the forward strand.
ATGGACCACTGCTGTTTACAACTCAAGTGAAAAAACCATTACCTTTACTCTCAAAGGTACAAATTACTGCATAAATAGTGATATAATTCATGCTTGTTTTCAATTGTCTGAGAATAATACACTAACTCCACACACATACACAGATGTGAGTTTTATGCATAGTTCTATGGGCTATGCTTTTGACCCCACCAAGATAGGTGATGTTATAAGAAAAGGCCTTAGAAAGGAGTGGAGCTTTCTCTGTGATTCTTTTAATAAAGTATTTTCTGGAAAAATTAGTAATTTTGATGTTGTGACTTACTCACTTATAAACATGTTATATATGTTTCTTAGTGATAAGTATCATAACTTTAGTGAGGATGTCTTGTTTGAACTAGGTTTTAAGGTAGGGGACATTAAGAAAAGATCTATAAACATATATTATGCTAGATTTTTATGTTACTAGCTAACTTTGTTTCTGAAGATCTTATCATTGAGACCCAACCAACAAGCTTTATTGTTGGGTTCAAGAAAGTAGGGTTATTGCTAATTTGAATAGGGCAAACAACCTCAGTGAGGTTCCCGTTGTTTACATGCCCATCATGGAGTAGCCTCAGGTAAGTGAGGTAAATGTTTTTGTGCCTACTACTCCTCAACCACCTATCTCTTTGCAATCAACTATGGCCATGGCACCTGTGACAGTGACCAAACAGGTGCCTACCCAAGCCACAAAACCAAAAATTTCAAAATTCAAGTCAAAGAAAGCCCCCTCTAGTTTCTCTCAAAAGAAGCTAGTTGTAAAATCCACTGAAAACCAAGAGGGGAGTGTGAAGGGAAGTAAGTCTGGTGAGGGATAGGGTAAACATAAAAGAAGCCCTAAGAATAAGAATGGAGAGGTGTGTGTAACCAAACCTAGCCACACTGCAGTTTCCCAACAAACTGTAGTGATTAATAAGGAAACAAGCTCATTACTAGTTTCATCCTCCAAAAAGGATGTTACTATTGAAACAAGCTCTCAACCAAGAGCACAGGCCAAGAGGGTTAGGGACACAAGCTCACCCCAAACTTATGCTAGAAAGAAGAAATCCAAAACACTTGGGGATACATAGGGTACACACACTGTGCAAACCGTAGTCAAAGACTCAGTTACAACACCTTCTCAAAGTCATATTGATGTGGCTCCTGTAAATATGGAGTCACAACCAAAAACTTTAGTAATAGAAGCACCTTACGCATAAAACTCACCCACAAATTCTCTGGACGTGGACATGATTCACACATCATTTCCTGATTCTCCATCTTTAATTCTCATGGAGAAGCCAAAATCTACAGCAAGTGAGCATCAACTTTTAGATGATTTGTTGGCTTACTTGCCATTTCTTTCTGATTCTACTGAGAAATCTGTGCAAAATATCAAATCAATCACCACAGATTCTACAGGAGTCTCTACTCCAAACTCTATCATTTCTACTATATCGACGTATATTGTTCATTCGTTGACTAGTGATTGTATCTCGATGGATGTGCTTAACAGCAATCATCCGTTGACACTGTCAACTACTGCTTTGACGGATGTTTCTCATCCGTTGACAATCACTGCACAACTTGAAATCTAACTGTTGTCACAAGTGTAGATGATTTAGTAGTTGTACAATCACTCTTAGGATTGAGGGAAGGGAGTGAACAGAGTGAGAGGCTGAGTTGCTCTCAGGAAAAAGGAAATGAAAAGAGTGAAAATATGCAAGCTATTTCTTCCAGCTTGGAAAAAGTGAGTGAGTGGAGTCCCACCTTAGTAGGTGAAGGTGAGGGTGTGAGGGTGGGAAGCCAAGGGGAGCCCTTGATGCAAGAACAAATAGATTATGAGAGAAAAGCAGGTACAGAAGAATAGGAAGAGCCCATTATAAGTGAGTTAAGGGATGTCAATAAGGATGAAAAGAAACAACTATTTCAGCAAGATTATTAAGTTGTCTTAGACTCTGTTTTTTATGAAGATGAGGCATTTACTCACCCTGTTCCAGCTTATCAAGTTTTATCTGAACAAGACAATGTGGCTGCTGAGAGAATTCTCTACTTGGTGCACACAACTGCTTCCATGCAAAGGGCCAAGGATGCAATCACTGCCATGCCCCCTACAACTGGTGATGATTTTGATTATCTAACTGTTGATTCTGAGGATATATTTGGGGATGAAGATGATGATGTAGGAGATTTCATACACATAGGGGGAGAAGCAGGCCCTAGCTCAAGTACAAACACTCCATCTTGGATGTTTGGCAAAAAATGTGATGTGCACCATTTCAAATCCACTCTCTTTCACATCAAGATGTAACTAAGCTCAGGACATAAATTGGTCAAGTAAAAAAGGATATTACAGCAAGATTGGAGGCTACCTTTCCTAACATAATAATGCTAGATATCAACATACAGCTTAGGAAAAACCCTGATCTAGCCAACAAAGTGGACTCCTTGGACACCAGGCTCAAGACCCTGGAAACATCTATTACTCAAATTCACCTCCATTAAGCTCAACAAACTCTACTACTTCAGAAATTGGTGGTTGTACAAACCTTAACCTCCACTAAACTTGATGCTAACAAAAAGGGGGAAAAGACTCTATTATTCCAGTTAGCCAGAGGGAGTCAACAAGTGAAGGGGAAAAAGTGCTCAATATACAAGTTAGCAAGGTAATTATTCCAGCTACTGCTTTCACTAAGCCACCATCCTTTGACAGTATTGATCTGATCAAGATAGTTGCAGCTAAGTTGGAGTCAAATGATAAATTGAAAAAGCTTGATGTAACATCAGTTGAGTTAGAGCTAAATAAAAATGGAAGAAACTTGATGAAAACATCAAGAAGAAGTTTGGTCCAATTGGTAAGCAATACAAGGTCTTTTCTCATTTCTCTAGATTGAGATAAATTTCAACTAATGAAATAAGCTTAGGGAACATGGAAAGGGTTCAACCTTCAACAATCAAATGTCCAAAGGCTAATGTGATTTTTCAGCCAAAGAGAAACAATCCAAAGAAATAAAAAAAATCCATTGGACCTTATGTATGAAACCCCTAAGCCAGATAAGAAGAAGCTACTTGGAAGCTCTATTACCTTCTTCAAAGATCCCAGAGACTCAGTGCTAAAGAAAAGAATTGGTAAGATCTAGAGGAATGGTAAACTAATCTATGTAGTGGCTGGACATCCACAGTTTGCAGAGGCTAAGAAAGAAGAAAAGGTGAGGCTCAAACAACAACAAAAATAAGCTGCTTTAGAAGCCAAGAACCTAGCCAAGAAGCCTGCAACCACAGAAGTTACATTTCCTGTTGTGACGTCTGAGAATCTGATTGAAGGAAAGCAAGAAAAACCAAAGAATTCCAAGAAAATAAGGTAAAACCTCCCAGCAAAGAGGAAGCTAGATTTCAATGAAGATAAGGAAGAATATATGCCAACTCAATCTACAACTACAAGTCAACTAGCCATACCTATATTGGAGGAGGCTGAATTTAAAGTTGATCCTAACATTACTTTCCATGATGAACCTGTAATTCCCAATGATAAACCTATAGATTGGGACAGCCTGCCTCTTCCTGATCTAAACATTCCAATCTATGCCAAACCAAAAAAGATAAAGAAAAGAGCAGTCATGATGGTAAAGCCTGTCAAACTTCAATCCAAGTTAGTGGCCAAACCCAAACCTATTGTCAACAAGCCAGATCAACTCTTCATCTGTGACATCAAAGAATTCTCAGACATAAATCTCTATATAGAAGAAATAGATGAAGTTAGAGCTATTGATGCTTATAGAAATCTTCCAGAAAGATTAGTCTTCAGGTACAAGGGTGGAAGAGAAATCACATGGCCCCTTCACATAATTCTCAATAAAGGCTATTCTACTTTGGTGACTATCTTCTCCTCAATCAAGAAAAACATTGGATTTAACATAGTTGCCAAGAAAAATTGTACTAAACAAGAATGAGGAGATAAAAAATAGCTGGAGAGGACCATATGCACTCCCAAGAGTATTGAAAATTCATTTTACTGGAGATAGGGTGCATTTGAGGCCTTACTGGATAATGGAGTTCAAAGATAAAAAATGCATCAGAAGATTCTTCATATTGGAATATCAGCTAAAGATTTCAAGCAATGAAAATCTGATGGAGATGCAAAAGAAGCTTGATCAGGCAATTGGAGATGAACTTGAGTTCCACAAGCAACTCCTATATCAAATTGAGTAAAATAATATGAAGGTGGGAAAGAAGTCAAGACAATCAAGGAAGTAATCTAAATTTGCTCAGTCTAGAGGAGCACCTTAAAAATGATCCGTGGGATACTCTTTAAATCCTCATCTGTTATAATTTTCAATAAATTGCAGCACTTGTAAATTTTATCTACTTTATTTTCTTTATTCATAGAGTGTTTTGTTATCATCAAGTTTTCTTAATTTATGGCTACAATTCCAGTAGACGTAAACTGGGGGAGATTGTTAGGAATATGTTGTGTACTTGATGATAACTTGAACAAAACACTTAGTAGTTTTTTATTTAAGTAAATTGTAGCTTTCAACGGATGATCAATTCAACATCTTTTAAAAGAGTAGCTTATGTAATAATAAGTTTAGTAGAACATTCCTGCATATTATAATGTCTTAGTGAACTAGATGTTGCAGAATGTATAAGTCATGTTGAAAACTAGCTTGATATGCAAGATAGGTTGGTTAAATGTAAATATTAAATGCCTTGTAGTCTTGTATAAATGAAATGGAGTTAACTGCCGAGAAAATAGTCTCAACGGATGATTCACAAAGCTTCAACGGATGATTCACATTGTCTCAACGGATGATCAGCCAAAGTTTTAATGGATGATTAACCACAGTTTCATCGGATGATTCAATGAAGCTTCAACGGATGTTCAAATTCAAAAGAGCAGTTGATATTGACTTGACAGTCACATGCGTTGATTGTATGCAAATGGAATGTGGCAGCCTATTTGCAGGATTTAGAGAACAAAAAAGCATTTCCATTTCCATGCTAAACTGAAGATATTCAAAGATGCTGGATAGAGAAATGAAGGAGCATGAAATTAGACTAAAAACATTTTATCTAATTTTTTTGTCTTTTTATCATGTAACTTGGTGATATATATAAGCCAAGTGTAGAAAATAGAACTTCAAAAAATCTATCCAAGTTAGTGAGCAATTATCAGAGAAATAGATAAGGCAAAATCTGTAAAGAATTTATTTGTTCTTGTAGTTTAACTTATAAGCAGCTGTGTACAACATTGTAACACAGAGTTTTCTACTTAATATATATATCTCTGGTGGAAAAGTTCAATCCACTAGAAAGTTTTTATATACTTGTATTTGATTACTTTGTGTTTTGATTTCTATACTATTTTCATTCTGCACCATTTCTAAATCAAACACAGTTATATATTTATAGCAGAACTATTCTTAAAATTAAATATAAGCCAGAATTACATTCAACCCCCCTTCTGTAATTCTTAAAATCAAACACAGTTTTATCTCGTTTTATTCGTTACAAGATTTTATCTACCTTTGGTTTCACCGAAATCCGACCTACGGATTGAAAGTTACGAATGAAACCGTCAAATAATGTACATACAAGCATATTATACATCAATCCGATCACATATAACACATAACATGTAAGATATTCGATCAAAATAATTTTTCAAAGAAGATTCGGGGTTAAAATGATTTTTCGGGTATTTAATACGAATTTTTGAACATTTTTCACAATTAAAACGGGTCTCTGAATCATTTTATAATTAAATAATAAAGTTCGAACACCCGAATCTGACTTTAAAATCATTTAATAATAATTATTGAGCTTCGAAAATAATTTCAAATAATATTCTAAAGCTCGAAACTATTTTTCAGAATTTTTAAATCAAAACAAAAAATTAAATCTAATTAAATAATAAATTAAAATTAATTAATAATAAATAAAATCAATTAATCAATATTTAAATTAATTGACTAATTAAATAATTAAATAATTAAATAATTAATTATTAACTAAAATTAATTAATTAAATAATTTAAATTTATTTTAGAATTAAAAATAATATTCAGAATAATAAATATTAATTTTTGGAATTTAAAATAATTAAAAAATAAATTCTGAATTTAATATAAAAAAATACTATTTTTGAAAATAATTAAAACAAAAATCTAATTTTTAAGAATTTTTAAAATTCCAGGGACTAATCTGAAAAAGGGAGGAAAGAACGATGGCTAAACTGTAATTTGCCATCGTCTTCCTCCTGACCACCAGCTTCGGTGGTCGGCCGCCATTAACGGCGGTCACCAAGCTTTTCCGGCAACTGTAAAAACCACCCAGAAATCGTTCAAATCAACATGACATGATCTCCTTGCTGCCAGGAGTTCATTTCTGCAATTCGTTTGATCAAACAATCACAGAATCGTCTGAAAAATCCGTCCAAAAATTCTGACATCGACGTGGTCGATTTTTCGGCCTTCCCCTTCCACGTATCGTCTATTCATCATTCTATTCATCTTTTTGTGATCTGCACACTGGTGCAATCAATTTTAACTAAAAACCCTTGAATCAAAAACACCTAAAATTCAATTAAGAACATTCAAATTCATCAAATAATATACCAAAATTTTCTACATGTTATTGAACTCCAAATTCATCATATAATATACCAAAATGACCAGGAAAAAAATTATCTACAAGATTCAGCCATCAAATTACATAAACAACATAAAAATCAAAATTTCATATTTTAATCATAAATTAATTCAAATTAAAATATATAAATAGGAACAGGACCTTGATTTCTGCACTAAATCTTATACTTGATTCTGAAAGAGCTTTTCGAGAGCTTCGATTCGATATATGGCACGCTTGATTCCGAGTTCGGTAACGCCTTCGTTTTTGGGTTCGATTCTCAAGAACGCGATAAATTTTCGGGTTTTTCTCTATAAATTCTAGGTTTTAACTGCTTGTTTATGATTATACGAATAAAATAAAATAAGAAAAAGGCTAATTATACTTATAGAATTTTAATACCCGTTGGATCGTTGTGGATCGGAAAATAAGTTCCTTAGCCACTAAGTAACTGCAAAAACGATCCAATTTGATACTCGTATTGGATAATTATCAACACCGGGCTTCTTATAAAATACTTTATACGAAGAGAATGTAATAATATCCCGTCTCTCGAGAATACGGGTTTTATATTACTATCGAAATAATCATCATATCGGAAATTTTACACCAGGACTCGTACTGGTCAAACCGTACTCCAGACCAAAAAGTAAAAACACGGAAAATGTTCAGAATAATCAGATTAGGTTAAGAAGAAGTTTTCTGAAGAGTCTCGGGTTGTAAAAACGCAAAAACGGTTGAAGTTAGACGATTCCCGGTTTTATAAAATAGTTTATAATTATATAGAAAATAATTATTGAGTACATAAATTATTATAAAATCATATAACAACCTAAAAATTACCAGAAAAATACCAAAATTATTTATACTTTATTCTGGACATAGTAAAATTAATATACTCATATTTTATCACATATAAACATCTAATTATCAATGTCAATCATCTAGATAATTCACCAAAATTCACGTAATATTCATATAACAAATTATTTATTGATAAAAATAATTACACGCTATATCCCGGATATTACAGTCGGCGGTGAACCTCGGTGAACCGACGGGAACGATGATGCTCTTTGAGTCCGATAATTACACAACTACTTCATTTAAAACTCGGATTTTTACATACATGTGTGTGTTTACGGATTCTTTTCAAAAGTTTAAGGTTTAATTTCTTAAGATTTGTTCAAATTTGATATATAGTTCGTGAATAGGTAATTGAATACAAAAAAAGTTGTTGCATGTTGTATTTTATAGAAAAACCGAATGAAACCTTCTTTTTTAAAAGAATTTAGTTCAAATTATATGATAAATTCGATTAATATGATTTTTATTCATGATTTTTGGTTCAAAATTATGAATAATTCGGTTATAGATATTTGTTTAAAGTAGAAAATGTGAGATTATGTTATATAAGTTAGGCTCCGTTGATTTTGAAACGATATATGTGTCTTTGCATGTATAGTTTTAATTTGGTGTGTTATGTCGTTAAAGTTGTTAATCGTATAAGGTAGATTGTATGTTATACATTTTTTAATTATAAGTGACTAGAGATTTTGGTTGAGTATTGTCGATTGATGTAGTTGATTGATATGATAAGGGTAAGCTTAGTTACAAATACTTCATGCCCGATTTTCGAAAGAAACTATAGAGTTGTCTAAGGAATATAGTCGATATGATTGGTCATAATTGCAGTGTGTCGAATTATGTGATTATGTAATTACTTGCTATATGCAAGGTGTCGAGTTATTTGATGTTAGAAAGAGTATAAAGGTGTTAACCTATTATGTGTTACGTGTGATACATGTATGTATAAGATAAGCGAATATCGCGTTTGGGGTAGGAAGTTAGACGTTCTGAGAAATGTCGGGAATTTGATAAGGTTTCTAATTAGGGTTCCTTTTGTATTGTAGATTTGGACAGAGAAGGCATTCAGGCTAGAAAAGGAAAAGAGGTCTTAGGTGGCAGTAGCTCAAGTTCCATTAAATAAGAGAGCTTTTTTAGGCAAGTAACTCTGCTTAAATCTTGAATTGATCATAGAGAGAATATTGATGTTATGCACCAATAGGGTAAAGAATCTTTCTTATATAGTTATTGAACTTTGTGTTAAACCCTAATAGTGGCCCTTTGTTTCAAGTACTTATACCCAGATTCCTTATATTGTTGTTATCCTTGTGATCCTTGACCTAATTGACATAATGAATCTTTCCTATGCAATACCTTGTTAACCTAGATCCTTATGATATTAAACTTGTGGCATGTTCCTGTGCAGTTCTTTGAAACTATCCTAATAATAGCCTTGCTAATACTTTATTTGACAATCAATCATTCCTTCACTTATGATACCTTTATTTCCTATTTACTTATTTCCCTTGAATTCTTGAATTGAACCTAAAAATGACTTTTGACTTGAATGAGTCCAAACGATTTCACCTATTGGTAATGTTAAAATGAATCTAGCTAAAACTTTCGTTCCTTCCAATAAAATGGTTTTCCAAAATGAATTCCTAAAAGGTTTTACAAAATGAATTCATAAAGATTGGATAGAGACGTAAGAGACTAGTGGGACTAGTCCAGTCACGCAAGAGACTAGCGGGGCCAGTCCAATATAAAGGCTGAAATCATGCCATTGGTACCTTAATGACCGGATGGAGGTTAGTACGGGCTGATCACCCGTATTATATTTAAAAGATGGATATTCCAATCAAGGTTCTTTTTTGTTAAATAAGAAAAGTAAAAGTTTTATAAATGTTGCAACAAGCGTTATGCTTTTCTTTTGATTTGAAATTGAATAGTTCGAATGCAGTCTTCTTTAGAGTTTTGAGAAACTTATTCGAGAACCCTGTCACTCTACTTTTATATCGATGCTCGAATCTTGGAGTAATTTTCTTTTAAAGTGTAAAACTCTCTGAGAAACCTATCGATTAATCTTGAGAAATGTTGATTATACAAACTTGAATCTTGAATGCTTTGAAACCCTTTCCTAGAAATTTATAGAACGCTGCCACCTAGTTCACTGGTAATAGAATGCCTCAGTTATTGTTGTTATGCTGATATTTAGAATTGTTTATATAGTTACTTGTTGAGCTTCTTTGCTCATTTATTTACGTTGATCTAACAATGGTAGTTAAGTAAGAAGATGGCCAGACTTAGGCACACCGCTCGCAAGAGCGTTCCTAGCGGTCCCTATCGTAGCATGGGATTTCAGTTTCCAGATCAGATTAATTATGTGTGAGGAAGAGAAAATAAGTTGGTGGGAAGTGTAATAGCTGAATCAGGTACTTTTGGGTTATCTGTTGATTCTAAGGTGGAATCGAATAATTTGGTTTTATTTATGATAAGGGTTGTAATAATAATATTCTGGTTGGTAGTTGTAATCTTGTCTCATACTTTATCCTGTTTAGATCCTATTAGTTTCAGGGTTTATTATATATATATCTGCTGCTATTATATTAGTTTATTGATGTTGTGGGTCCTCATTCCTAACCCCGAGTTTGAGGGCGTCACAAGTTGGTATCAGAGCCACATGATTTAGTACCTGAGACAAGTTATGATAAAAGGATATTATTGGTGACTAAATAGTACGAGAGTTTTCGACTCATATAGAGTTGATTTAGACTATTAGGTATAGTCTAAGTAAGTGAATAGGTCAAGATAGTAATTAGAATTAGGGCATTGGGTCAGTTGGAGGTTTAATTTAACCATAATGTTATTTCTTGGCTGTCGTTTTATGTTTTATCTTAGGACCCTAATAGTAGTTCATATGATAGTGTTTTTGATTCGACTCCTCCTGCTAGCCCTCTTGATTCTACCGAGGATAGTTTACTACTGGGATCAGTGGAGCCCCTGTACATTAGTTGAGACTCTGAGGAGGATCCGTCTGAGGAACACTACACCATATATAAGCTATTGCAAGCCCAACATGCATTTGTGTTGCATAAAGTGTTACTATAGATAAAAAGCTTGGTAATCTATTGCAATATTTTTTAAAAGTGTTACAAAAAATGAAAAAGTGTTACAAGCGCATGATACATTTTGATGAAATGAACAAAGCTTTGAGCAAATGCAACACTTTTACGAAAGTGTTACAATACAATTAACACTTACGGTCAACTTGACTGAAAATTTTAGGCGGGCGTTCAATTTTTCACATTGGCGGGCTTCCAAAATTTGGCACCAGCAGTATTGGTACAAAAAAACAATACTCCATTAAATAAAAACAAAATTTCATTATCACACTATTTTCTCTTACCCTCTATGTCGCCCTCTTTCAAGTTCTCATCTTCCCTATCTCTCATCCATCTATACCACTTTATCATACTCCTTTTAGACTAAAATCAATTAAAGCAAAATCTTATAACACCAAAATCGATTAGTGCTTCAATAGAATTAGGGCTTCGATTAAAGGTCAGTTTCAAGTATGTTTGATTACATGTATACGAGTGTATGTATATGCATGATTTGAGGAATATATATGATTTTTTGATATAATTAGTTGAGATTATACTATAGATTTAATTTGTAGAGATTATACTGTTGAAATTTTCTTTTATTTGTTTGAAATTTTGTTCTTATTGGGGGGTTATTTTCTGTTAATTAGTAGGAATTACGGGTTTATCTTGTTTGACTTTTGTTGAATTATATTATGATTTTATGGTAATTGATGGGAGTTTTGTGTTAATTTTGTTGCTACTTCTTTTGTTTTTTGATAAAAACTTCATATGTGTCTTTTCATTTTTGTTATTATCCCTTGGTATCTGATTGTTTGGGACTGATTAAGTCAAATAATTTTATTCAAATGGGCTTAGAAAGTTATTATTTTTTTACCCGAGGTCATGGAAGTGAATAAACATCAAACCAATATGTTTTAATTGGGTGTTTTGATGTGGTTATTAGAAGCAGATTGAGATTAACTGGATGGGAGGGTCCTTAGTACAAGTTGAATTGGAGGAAGAGGTTGACTTGGTGATTGATTTGAGTTGGAAACTTGAAAAGAAGCTTGCAAAGTGAGGATCGATTGTGAAGCTTGAAGAAACTCACCAATAAAGCAGGTTTGAACCAATATGGGAGGTAACAGCTTAATTGTTTTATTTTATGTTATATATGTGTTTGATTCATCATGTATGGAACATGATTGGGTGAGACATTATCGATTATATGAGTGTTAGTCCCAAGTCAGTATAATTTTTTGGTAATAATTAATGGATTCCTTGGTATCCCTATAATTGTACATAAAGAAGATTACTTATCATTGATGAACATGGGAGTTAAAATTATGTTGTGTGTTTGCGTTGCTGTTTTTAAGCCCATAAGAATGGATTTGATCAAGTGTAAATGATATAAGTTGTAGGATAATTCTTAAATAATATGTCTGTGAAATTTGGTGAATTTCAAAATTAAATGTAACTACTTATTTGTAATACATGGATCATTGTCATCGCAGAATTTTAATTTCCAGCAATTCTGTCATATTTTCAATTGAAGTTTTAGTTCTCTTAAAGAACTAATCTCTTGAATGTTAAAGAATTAAAGTTGTTCCTAAACCTTTAATCTAAAGTTCTGTAAAGTTTGAGAATTTTCAGATTTAATGGGTATGAGTTAGAGGCTTAACAATCAAGATGAACTCTATAATTCTGCATCTTTCAGGATTCGTTCGTGACATTGGTGTTGTCTTTTCTTGATCCTAAGTTTAAAATTGGTTGATGGCCATATAATAAAAGTTGTATATCAATGTCTTGACTACATGCCTGCAAAATCTCAGTGGCGTTGAGCTTGTAAAACCAGAGATAAAGCCAAGTAGTATGAATGATAAATCCTGAAATATTTTGCAGGAAATAAGCTTGACTTAGAACCGCAGCCGTGGATTGTGTAGGTCTGATAATGAGATGAATTATGGATATGTGATAGCCTAGAGTGTCTAGATAACTCAGGAATGTTGTAGATTAACCCTGTGAATTTTATTGGCATGTCTTGTTTTGATGCTTAAATGTTTTTGATGTAGAAAGCGACTTACTGGAAATCAAAGACTCACAACATGCCTGAAAGTCTGGTGGTCATTTTTTTTTCTAAATAGATATAGATCACTTCTTCTATAACCAAGTGTTTTTAATGTATACCTGTGTTTAATTTCTTGTTATCATATATGCAGGCCTAAATCGAGATGCATGTTTGCGACCACAAAAGGTGAACATTCTTTGTTAAAGTGCTTGAAGGATACATGTTATGTGTACACAACTCAATGATAAAATACTTGAAGCTAGTTAATTTTGAATGCTATTAGTGTGGTTAGAACACTTTGAAAGCCCCTTCTTTGTACACAAGTCTATTTCTCCCTTAAAAATTCATCTTCCCAAACAGGGTATAGATTATATTCCAAAGCATTTGTACTTGAGCAGTGCAGCAAGACTACTATCCTGCATACTAAGACTTTTTTATGGACAAATCAGGAACATAGGTGTGTGTTCTATTAATCAAGATATAATTTGTCTCGTATTGTGCGGTAAATTCTTATCCTGCACTTGGTAGGTTTTTATTATGTTTATTGTTGAGAAAAATTTAAATGTTGAAAAAAGCGATAAGGGAAGAAATGATGGTTGAAATGCAGGAGATGGTGGACAAAAAGGTTTCTGAAAAAGTTACAAAGATCATAGTAAAGCTGGGAGAAATCAATTCAGATTTTAAAAACAACTTGATCTTGAAGAATTGTGTGCAGACCAAAATGAGGACAACAATGAAGAAGAGGATGATGATCGTGAGGCTGAAAGAGAAGAGGACGATTTGAATGAAATTGATGATGCTTGATATTGTTCAGTACTTTTATTTGAAATATGCGTACTTTTGGTATGTTGCTATTTAGACGTGAAAGACTAATTAGTTTTATCTAGATTTATGATGTGTACGTCGACTATGTGTTTCGACTTTGGATTTATTACTTGCTAGATGCAAGATGATCTTGTGGTATAAACCAACTTTTTGGGTTTTATTGACTTGTATTTTGTTGGATTTGCAAGAAATATGAAATCAGGTTTATGTGATTTTTGGGATGGTTATTGACATTTCAAACAGGATATTACAATTTAGACTAATACAAAGTGTTGCAAATAAATGTTGCTAAAAAATTTTAAAGCATTAAATAGAAACACATATGTTGCAATAAAATGTTGCTAAAAACCATAAGGTGTGCCAGTAAGGAAAAGTGTTACATGAAAATGTTGCAATAAATTGACTTTTGTAACATATTAAACTACAATATGTTACAGAAATATGTTGCAGTAGTTTATTGCAACTCCATAAAAGTGTTACTAAAACATGATAAAATGTTGCAATAAACTAGGTTATTGTAATACATTAAAATGTTGCAATAACTACAAAAAATGTTATTATAGGGATCTATTGCAACGACAGCAAATGTAACGCTGAATTTTAGTAAAACTGTTGCAAAAACATGTATTAAAACACATTTATGGTCTTTTAATACACTTTTTTGGTGTTACAATAGATGATATATGGTGTAGTGGAAAGTGTTGCCCATATGCCTGTTTCTCCCCTGATACCAGTACCTGATTCTCCAGTAGTTAAGGCAAATTCTCCAGCTCCTATGCCTAAGTCCCCGGTCTATAATAAAGTGCTTGTTGTTCCTCTACCTTCCAATATTAGTGATGATTTGGCTCGGGATCATGATTTTTTGTTTGCTCGTATACTGGAGCTGAGATCTTTGGTAGATAGGTTGATCCGAGAGTCTAGGCTGCAGATGTTGGTGCCAGAGTCCGAATGGCGTGTTCGTATTGAGATGGCGGAGCAGGTTTCCCGTAGATGGTTGGATGAGGGTCCTTTTTGCAGTGATGCTGATGCCAAGGTCCGCAGAGTTCATAAGATAGTGCGATGGATGCTTTAGGTGTTGAGGGAGGTTCTTGATCGCCTTTTTTAGTTTGTGTTGTGAGTTTAGACGGGACATTTGGTAGAGCCCGTAGTAGTTATTGTTGTTGTTTCTTTTCAGTGCCAGTAGGCTTTGGGATGCTTGGTCAGATGTCGGGTTCCCTTCATGATGTATTATGATCTGTTTAGTATCAGTTATGTTGGTAGAAGTTAGTGGTAGATAGCGGGATATTTTCCAGTTTTTTTCCTCTATTGAACTCTGCTATGTTATTGTACTTTGCTTTCATAACTTTGCTGTACTCGGGCTATCTATCTATGTACCCTTATTTCCTTATCATTGTTCTTTGAATTTATCAGCTATTTGTACAACATGTTTACCAAGAAATCGTATTTAACACCTTTGTAATAACAAATCTTAAGTCATGTGAGAACCCTAACCGGTGAGCGAATTATGTAGTAATAAAATTGCATGTACAAATGGGTAAAACTTAAAAACCGTAAAGTTATTCCTAAATAATCATTTTTGTTATATATGTGCCATGCTACCATATTTCTAAATAATTGTTGATCAGGTTTATAAAATGGCCACTTCACCAAATCACCCTAAAGAAGAAACACAACCTCAAAACCAAGATAAAAACCAAGACACCCATGTGATAAACCGACTTCTTCAACTCCTACAACAACCCCCAGCCTCGAAAGTTGTGAAACTTTAAATACTTTCAATTTGTTCATCCCCAAGAATTAATAGGTTTTCCCGATCGATTAAAGATCAGTCCTGGTTAAGAGAAATTTAGAAAGCCTTTGAGTTAGCAGAAGTTAAAGACGAGAAGAAGATGAAGTATAGAAGTTATTATCTTAAGGATGTGGCTAGTTATTGGTGGGAATCTACCAAAGCATTATAAGAAGAAGGAGAAGCTATTTCTTGGAAGATGTTTACAGAATTGTTCCTAGAGAAGTATTTACTAATTTATATGCAAGATCAGTTAGAGATGAGGTTTCTGGATTTAAAGCAAGAGAATATGATTGTAGCGGAGTAGGAAGTGAAGTTTTCAGAATTAGCAAGATTCGTGCTAGAGTACGTGAATACAGAGGCGAAGAAAGATAAAATATTTGAACAAGGACTTAAGCCATGGATTCGGAGTCAAGTGGCTCATCTCGAGATAAGGACATATGTTGTCCTGGTATATAAGGTGATGACTATGAAAGGAGAAAGAGAAGCAACTAAAAGGCAAGTGAAGGGAAGAAAAGGAAATTTGAGGATTCAGAACAGGACCAAGGAAGCTCTAAGTTTAGAGGAAGATTTGTGAAGAATGTTAAAAATGATGGTCAGAAATTCCAGAGGTTTATGTCTGGAAATGGGAATCAAAAGAATCATTTTCAGAAAGCTGGACAATCGACAAGGAACAATAGACCCCAGGGTTCAGGAATGCAAGACTTGTGAAAAGAGACACCATGGAAAATGTAATAAGCTCAACGTAATGTGTTTCAAGTGTAACCAGAATGGTCATTACTCATCAGAATGCACAAGTGGTACAGGGAAGCCAGAGATGTCTTGTTTTAAGTGCGGGAAAGTTGGCCATATGGCAAGGAATTGTAAGGAACCTACTTAAATATCCAATGTTCTTAG
The DNA here is from genome assembly GCF_009905375.1 of Apium graveolens. NCBI lineage: Eukaryota > Viridiplantae > Streptophyta > Magnoliopsida > Apiales > Apiaceae > Apium > Apium graveolens. The sequence continues at coordinate 213,696,693 of NC_133648.1, forward strand.
GATTGCTAGACCACCACCGCCACCAGCACAGACAGTTCAGCCAAGGGCACGGACATTTGACATGACAATGAAAGATGCAGTGCAGGATACAGATATGGTAGCATGTATGCTTTTTATAAATTCAATAGAATCCAAAGTGTTAATGGATTCTTGAGCTACTAGATCATTTATTTCTGAAAGTGTTGTTGATAGATTAAAGTGCGTTGCATACCCTTTTGAATCTAATTTCATTTTAGAATTAGCGAATTAGGAAAGAGTTGATGCCAATAGAATTTGTTCTAGTTGCGATATTGTTATAGAAGGTCGGAACTTTTCTGCTGACTTAATCCCGTTTAAGTTAGGACGTTATTCTCGGAATGGACTGGTTAATGAACCATGCGCAGATCTAATGTAGAAGCAAGAAAGTGAAATTAAGGACCAAGGATGGAACTGAGGTGATACTTAAAGGAAAGAAGAAAGACATGAAATTTCTAATGTCAATTCAGACAAGAAGATTTTTACGACAAGGATGTGAAGCTTATTTGGCTCACATAAAGGATGTGGAGAAGGAATCCCTCAGGATTGAGGACATTCCTGTGGTTAAAGAGTTCCCTGATGTATTTCCCAATGAATTACCTAGATTACCTCCAGATCGAGAGATTGAATCCACGATTGACTTAGTACCTAGAACGAGACCAGTTTCAAAAGCCCCTTATTGAATGTCACCCATTAAAATGAAGGAACTAGCGACGTAGTTACAAGAATTATTAGAAAAAAGGTTATTCAACCAAGTGTATCCTCGTGGGGTGCACCAGTGTTGTTCGTAAAGAAGAAGGATGGAAGCATGATATTATGTATCGATTATCGCGAACTAAATAAGTTGACCATCAAGAATAAGTACCCTCTACCATGAATCGACAATTTGTTTGATCAGCTAAAAGGAGCTACCTATTTTTCGAAGATCGATTTAAGATCGGGATATCATCAATTGAAGTTAAGGCAAAAGACATACCCAAGACGATATTTCGAACCAGATATGGATATTATGATTCTTGGTAATGGCGTTTGGATTGATGAATGTGCCAGCTGCTTTTATGAATCTTATGAATCGAGTATTTAAAGGAAATATTTGGACAAGTTCGTGATAATATTCAGTGACGGTATTTTGAATTACTCAATATGGAATGTTTGAAGATTACTTTGGAAATCCTGAGGAAAGAGAAGTTGTACGTGAAGTTTTCTAAATACGAGTTTTGGTTAAAGGAAGTTCAGTTTCTTGGACTCGTAGTTAATAGTGAAGATATCAAAGTGGATCCTGCGAATATTGAAGCTGTTATAAATTGGGAAAGACCAAAGACTCTGACGGAAGTAAGAAGCTTTTTGGGATTGGCTGGATATTATCAATGGTTTGTTCAAGATTTTTCTAAGATTACAGTTCCACTAACTAAGTTGACAAGGAAAAATGAAAATTTTTTTTGGAAAGATAAGTGTGAAGAAAGCTGCTAAGAATTAAAGAAAAGGTTAGTTTCTGCCCCGGTGTTGGTTCTACATGATGAGAGGGGTGAGTTTGTAATTTATACTGATGCTTCGTATAAAGGATTAGGTTGCATGTTGATGCAGCACGGAAAGGTGATAGCGTATGCGTCATGTCAATTGAAGCCATATGAGCAGAAATATCCTATGCATGATTTGGAATTAGCAGCGATTGTGTTTGCACTTAAGATTTAGAGACATTATCTGTACGGAGAAAAGTGTGAAATTTACACGGACCACAAGAGCTTGAAGTACATCTTTATGCAAAAAGAATTAAACATGAGACAAAGGAGATGGTTGGAATTAATCAAGGATTACAGCTATAAGATAAGTTATCATCCCGGAAAGGCGAATATTGTAGCGGATGCGCTAAGCCGCAAAGAAAGATTGAATGTGTTAACTTATCTGCAGAATTGATCAAGGAATTTATGAAGTTGGAAATAGAGATACAAATCCCGGAATTTGAAAATGAAGTGATATATACAAGGGCATTTCATCCACAGATTCTGGAAAAGATTCGATGTTGTCAGGAACAAGTAATGGACCACGAGAAGGATACATCATCAGGAAAAGAGATTAAACCTCACAAGGATGATAAAGGAATATACAGAGTTTGTTTACGTATTTGGATTTATGAAGTTACAGAGTTAAAGCACGAGATTCTACACGAAGTGCAAAATTCTAGGTTTTCGATTCATCCCGGAAGTACGAAAATGTACAAGGATCTGAAAGAGAACTATTGGTGGCTGAGCATGAAAAAGGAAATTTCAGAATGGATAAGTGTAAGACCTTTAGGCCCAAATTCAGGTGTTACATGATGAATTGGTGTTTGTGAAGCGGGCTGTTGTTGCCGGTTCATCTAGGGGAAGGGAGGGCCACTCAAAGTTGAAAATTCAAGAGCCGAAACCTTATGATGGGGCGAGGGTCACCAAGGATCTAGAAAATTTCTTATAGGACATGGAGCAGTATTTTAGGGCTGCCCATATTGATGTTGCGGAGCAAGTTTCAATCAAAAGTATGTACTTGGTTGGCGATGCAAAATTGTGGTAGCGGACTCATACTGATGGTGATGCTAGTGTCGATAGGCCAGAGATAACCACCTTTGAGGCATTGAAGAGGGAACTGAAGGAGCAATTTCTGCCACTTACTGCTTCTTGGCTTGCTAGGGAGAGTTTAAGAAATCTCAAACAAATGGGATATGCTCGAGATTATGTTAAAGAATTCAGTTCTTTGTTGTTGGATATAAAGAACATGTCGGATGAGGATAAGTTGTTCAATTTCTTGGCTGGACTTAAACCTTGGGCGCAAGAAGAATTGAGGCGACAAGCTGTGAGGGACTTTCCGACTGTTATCGCCGCTGCTGATGGTTTGGTTGACTACAAGCAGGTTGGTTCTCATGACGCTGAAAGGGTTAAAATAGTGACAATAATCACAAGGGTGAGGATAAAAACAAGAAGAATAACAGGAAAAATGGAAATGGTGATGCCAAGGATAGTAGGAAGTATAACGACTCGTGTATTTTTTTTGAATTATTTAATTGTGCAATTATGGAAATTATTAAATAAATAAAATATGTGTGTTGGTTTTGACCGCTATGTGTTGTTTGATTATTATCCATATGTGATTTATAGTGTCCCGGGTTGTCCGCGCGATTAATTATGGGATTGTATTGAATTGTTTTCACTTTCAAAAGTGGATTTACCGCAAATTTATTTGCATAAATATTTAGAATGTTTCTAAAATTGTTTTTATGATTTTATAATTACAATAATTATTTTTAGGATTTTATAAAATTGAGGAATCAATATTTCATTAATTATTTATCTTTAAATGATTTTCTGAGTATGTTTAATGGTAAAATTCATAGTTAATTCTAAAATTCTTCAAAAATTATGAAACTCATATTTATTTAAGTTTGGAATATTCCGAGAATTTAAAAATTATTTTGGAAATTTTGGGGATTAATTTCACCCGCGCGTTGTTTCGTTTATTTGTTAAAAGCGGGTATAAAGTGCGTTTTAGAAATTATTTTAAAATTATGAAATTTACGTTTTTATTTACTTCGGGATATTTATAACATTTTAAGATTATTTTTGTGATTTTCAGAGTTTGTTTTAAGTGCAACTTAATTCGTTATATTTCAATTTCGAGTTAAAAACCAGATTTTCGGGAAGGGGCAGGACACGTGTCTAATTAGTAGCTTATGGACTGATACGTGTCGATTTTTCTTCAGCCATTGTGAATCGTGGTAGTGCTGCATTGGTGGAATAAAAAAATAAAAAAAAACAAAAAAAAACAGCAAACACAGTTCCTCCCCTGTTTTTATCACATGTACCTCTCCACTCTCTCCTCTCTTCTCTCGTTACCTCTCTATCTTCCTCTCTTAATTTTCTGCTCCCCTTCTCGTGGCTTCCCGATTACCCGTTTCTGGTGAGGTTCCAGCCGATCTATCAGTTCCTGGGGTGCTAGCTTCGGTTTTGTTCTTGGTCGATCGTGCGTATATGCGTGTGTGTATATACGCGTGTATTGGTACAATTAAATGATGTGGTGGTGTCACTGTTGTTGTGCTTCTCTGTGTTTCTGTCTCCGGCGACTTGCGGTTGTGTTCTTTTACTTTCTGTTTTTGGCGCGTGAGCGCGTGCAGGAAAGGGTCTGTGTTGTGGGATCCTGTTTATGCTTGGTTCGATTGTTTTGAAATTTTCGTTGTTCTGTGCAGGAATATTGTTGATTGATTTCATGATAGTATAATTCGTGCGGGAATTTATTTTGTAATCGGTGAAATTACGTTGGAAACCCGAAATTTATCGGTTACCCGTAATTTTACCGCCATTGACGATGAACTTCGGTGAGTCAACGGTGGACGGTGATGACACGATTCTGAGTCCTAATAGTTTTTAATAAGTAAAAGTCGTGTTGTGTTTCTATTCTGGATCGAAACAGCTAATTAGTAAATATCGAATCGTGATGGTTAAATTGGTTGTGATTACTAAATTATATCGGTGATTGGAATTGGCGAGTTGTGATTGGTTATGGGTTTTAAATTGGATTGTTGTTGTTGAATTGATGTCGATTAATGTTTCGACGGGTAGTCCGATAAACAAAGGAAACGCTGCCCGATTCTCGGAAACTGAATTACGTAAATACGGGAGCATATCCAAAGATTATCGGGACATCGAACGAATATAAGTAAATACATATATGTATGTTTTATACAATAACATGTTCAAATTTGAGTTTGATTTTCGAATTTTAAAATTAGGGTTTATAACCCGTATGAATGTTCTTAATTGAAATTTGGGGGTTTCTTATTATGTGATAGATTGATGTTGTGTTATAGTGGGTTGTGTTCTCTGTGAAATTTGCAATCTAGTCGTATAAGTTTCATGAACCAACGAGGTCTGTAGAGAAGGGAGTTGTGTTTTGAAGTTTTCCGATGTTCGCCGGAAAGTGGAAAATTTCACGGCCAAATTCCGGCCAACTCAGGGATTGTTAGGTTGTTTTGATTGCATGGTTGTGTTCCTGGTAACCTGTAGATGTGATCTGGAGGTGTTGGTGGGGTTAGGACGCCGGAAACGTGTTCTCCGGCCATCCCCGACTGTTTTCCGGCGACCCCCTGGAAAATTACAGTTTAGTACCTATAGTTTTGAAAACGATGCAGTTTGGTCCCTCTAGTTTCCAGACTTTGCAAAAATTAGATTTCTGTTTTAAAAATGTTTAAAAATCATATTTCCTATTTATTTTTATTATAAAAATTCGTTTTTAATTTCTGAAAATTCTAAAAATTATTATTTTAATTCTGAAAATTATTTTTAATTCACAAATAAATCTAAATTAATTAGTTAATTAGTTTCAGTTAATTTCTAATTAATTAATTGGTCAATTAATTCAAAAATTAATTGATTAATTGATTTAATTAATTATTAATTGATTTTAATTAATTATTTAATTAGATTTAATTATTTAAAAATGATTTAAAACTTCTGAAAAATAGTTTCGAGCTTTAAAATATTATTCTAAATTATTTCCAAGGCTCGATAATTATTCTAAAATTATTTCGGAGCCAGAATTGGCCAACCGAACCCTGTTTATTAACCCGAAATTGATCCAACGACCCGTTTTAATTCCGAAAAATGTTTTAAAAATCATTTTAAATACCAGAAAGCCTATTTATGACTCGAGACTTCTTTATAAATGATATATCATTGATTACGTGATGTATTATATGCTATATGTGACTTGTTAATTGACTATCGGTCTATATATTCTGTGTTTACTTGATTATTGCATAACTTTCAATCCGTTAATCGGATTTGGGTAAAACGAAGGGCAGATAGAAGTATGTGTTGAATAGAATTCCATGAGTAAATTATTGATAGATGCTTATGATATGTGAGCAGAAGAGGCAAGATGTAGGAAAGGGAAACAGATAGTTGAGGAGTAAGACGCTTGTGATTGGAAGCGAGTGCAGTGTTGTAAGCTAATATCAGGCAAGTATTCCGAACTTTCTCGAAATATTGTAATACGTGATAGTCTTGTTGATATTGCAAGTGCTTTGAAGCACTGAAACCTAAACTCTGATTCCAGTTATTGTTCTTGAGCCATGAACCTTATTCTTTCTAGACCATTGATTGTTGTATACCCAAACACGAACCTCAAGTATACGATACTACTCCACAAATACATGCAAACAAAATCCCAAACACTGAACTGAATTACTTGTACATTCAATCATTGTATCCTATGCATTGAAAGCCCAAATCTTTGAAACCCTGAAATGTTGATTCCTTTGTTATCCAATTCTTTCATTACCCAGCATCCAAGCTTTTAAATTGCCTTATTGATCCTTACAAGGATTGAAACCCTTTCATTGTTAAACATTTATTGTTGTTAATGATTTCGGTTATTGTTTATTATTGCATATTCTGTTATTATGTTAGAATTGGATTATTTTTTTTAAAAATTGTGGACCAGATTCGTGGTCAGACCATATAATGGTCAAGTTAGGCCAATGTGTGCCTTGGATCCAGTAGTAAGAGCAATGCTGTGTGCCTTGCTCGGGGTTAGTGCGTGACTGATCAGCAGCCTAACCTTGGTTTTTAAATTTAAAAGTATAATATCCAATTCTAAATCATAATCCAATGTTCACTTGATATCATAATCATATTCACCTGATGATCATTATTCTCAGTTTTGTCATTGTGACTTGCTGAGCTAGTTAGCTCATTTGTGCGATGTTGTTTATATTCTTTCCAGTTAAAAAGGAACCAGTTGGTAGCGAGGATCCCCAGTCCAGCGCGAGAGCTAGGGGTTCAGGTTGAGAAAGCTGAGCTAGTAGGCTTCTTTTGGGATAATTTAAGTTTGTAAAAGTTTGTAATAATGTTTAATACTCAGTTTGAGTTTGAAATAGTTGGGATTTGAACGGTTTGTAATATATTAGTGTGTTTGGCTTGTGTGCATACTTTAACCTGTTGTGGTCCGTGGTGGTTGGTAAGTAGGGTCACTGCATATATTATTATTATCTTTATTATTGTTATAAGCAGGTTATAATTAAGGTGTGTGTGTGGACCCCAAACTTCTGACCCGGGTTTGGAGGGTGCCACATATACCCCCAGTTTAGAATTTGTCCTATGAAGCGATTGTACCTACGAGGAAGGATTCGAGAGCTACAGTAAATGGTGAGCGCTTGAGATATAAATATAAATGGGAAAAAGTTTAGAGAGGAGATTTAATTGTTTCAGAGAATAGTTGTTATCGGGTTAAAAGAAGCCATTAGTGACTAAGCCACCCGTGAATAATTATGGGATGAATTAGATGAATTTTGAAGGAGTTAGAGAGAAAGGTAAAGATCTGGAATTTTTGGTGGAATTAAATGATGGTGCTATGATGAATGCGATATGTAAAGTAGTGATGTGATGTGATACGAGCAAAATCTGTTCTATGAAATAGACTTGTTGACCATTGGATAGCATGTTCTACTTAACTACTGCAACGATAACGTCGGGAGTATTACCAGTATGAAAGTTTTGATTTGAAGCTACTAATACGATAACACGCAACGACAATTGAAGTGATCGTTGATTAAGGAAAGTAAATGGACCTAATAAAGGAGAGGAGGTAGATTGAAGTGAACGGACTTTTATGTAATTGTTTCTTTAATATGGTACCTTGTTATAGGTCGGAAGGACAACAACCAACTTATATAGTAAGGACAACCAGGTTTGTGATTTTCCAAACTTTTTAAAACAAGTTTTCGAAAAAGATTTTCCTTTACAAATTTCTAAAAGCCTTTTCGAATAAAATGATTTTTAAACATTGGTTGTCAAGTTACTACTTGAGTTTCTTGTTTGTTGGAAAGCCCGGATTACCTAGAAAGATGCTGTTTCAGACCTAGTATTGCAAATTTCGAGAACGAAGTAACCTGCGATTATGAAGAAGTTGATTATTCTTAACAGTAAGGTGCAAGTACTGCTTGATAGGATTAACAATAAAATCAGCGTACGGAGTAACTATACATTCAATTACTAGGACTATCAGAGTTCGAAGAATTCATCGATTTAACAGAAGCCTGAGCGTGATCGAAGAAGATTGGGAAGATTTCTAGACTTTTCTAGAAGAAGAATATTATTAACGAAAGGATCATTATGTTGAACAGTTCGTGGTTATTCTAAATCAAAAGAGGAAACTCGAAGTTATCTGGTAGGGACGTCATTATGATCGAATTGTTAAAGTATTATACGTGTAGGTGCGATGTTAAAGACACAAGACCTAACAAGTAATAATCTACCCTAATGCTTAATTTGCGAAGACATTTCAACGTACTTTCTAAAGTTGTTATATGACACAATGAGGATATGATCGAACAAGCTCGAAAGATGAATACAAGTGAAATATGGATGTGACCAATGATATCGTTCTTGTCTTAAGTATTACAGCGTATATTCCTTTTGATTCCTAAATAAGTATGAACTTCTTTTTTTTAAATAAACTATTTGCTATGATATCGAAAAGGAGGATATTGCATTCCTTTAAAATTTAATTATTTCCCTCAAGTTTTGTTTTTTGATTGGGACAAACAGTGTTATGGTGAGACACTTTGTCAGAATGACGAAGAGTCGGGTGGGACGCCACTTAATCATGTGTTGTATGCCATATGGTATGAAAGACTGACCATCTTAAGTACCAATGTGGTTGTCTCATTCATATTCAAATCCTTGTTTCTTCTTTCTTTTCAACTCTATTTTTGTTGAATTTTGAATCCTTCTAGTCATTTCGTTGTACTGTCGTTCTTTGCAAGAGGTTTTCAAGCAGAAATCAACATATCCTTAATCAAGCGGACGAAGTTCCATCTACCTCTTATGCATGAAAAGGAAACACGGGCACATGACGAGGATTGCAAATCACTAGCCCCAGTAAAGGATCCACTAAGAGACAAGGGGATCTACTCCAATGAGGAATATGTCTCCAAGAATGAGAAACTGTGATGACATAGATGATTAGGGTGAATACCTTATGTGTTAAAGTATTAAAAGATGTGAGAAAAACTTAATTGGTTATCTCTCAAAGTTTTGTTGATAAGATAAATTACCCTGTTGAATTGATAAGATTGTGATTAAAGGACTAGCAAGTCAAGACCGTGTAATTGTTAAATAAGTGAGTACCAATGGTGAAATGCAAATTTCTAGCAATAAGTGATGCAGAATTAATAGTATGGAAGATAAGAGGATTTGATATTATTCTAAGAAATGGATTGACTACTAAAGCGTGATGACCAGACAGACCGTCGTGATGAAAAGATAATTCTGAGGATGCCAAATGAGAAGATGAGGAGGTTCAAAAGATGAAAGAAGGTAAAGAATTTGTTAATGATGATTATGATGATCAACATATGAGCATTAGGGTGATTACGGAATACATAAAAGTCAGAAGCAAACAAAATTTGAAGATTTAATAGCAATTAAGGAATTTCAAGATATGTTTTAGATGAGTTGTAAACATTTCTTCCTGATGGAGAAAGGAAGCTCGCGATTGACTTAACGCCTGAAACGAAGCCAGTGACTATGGCCTTACCCAAAATAGCACCAGTTAAAATGAGGAAGTTAGCAAAGCAGACGTAAAAGATATTTGAAGAAGAAGTGATTAGACCCGGCATATCCTATAAGGTGCACCAGTACTAATTGTTAATAAGCAAATGGAAGTATGAGATTATGCGTCGACTAGCGAAAGCTTAACAAGTTTACTATCAAGAGCAAGTATCTATTACCTTGACCCAATGATTTGTTCGATCAATTGCAAGAAGCGAAGTACTTCTATAAGATTGATTTAAGACTTGTATTTCACCAATTGAAGATTAAACCTATAGATATATCAAAGATAATTTTCAGAACCAAGTACTGTTCTCGTATTGTCATTTGGATTAACCAATATACCAATGATATTTGAACTTGATGGGCAGAATCTTTAAGGAATATCTGGAGAAGCTGTAGTTGTGATACCTAAAGTCAACGGAGGACTAGGCAAATCATTTAATGATGATTGGAAAGTTAGAGAAGAAAGAAGTTGTATGAAGTATAGTTTTTAGTATAAACAGTCAATGTGGAAAAGATGAAAGGGATTCAGTAGAAATTAAAGTTATTATGAATAAAAAGAAACCAGAAACACCAACAAAAGTAAGAAGTGTTATCATAAGCCGGTTACTATCGAAAATTTGTGTAAGATTTCTTGGAAGTTTCCATATCTTGGACGAAGCTAACCAAGAAAAACAAGAAGTTTATATGAAGTAGAGAAGGGTGAACAAAGTTTTACGGAGTTAAATAAAAGAATGGTTGCAGCACCTGCTTTATTATTTTTGAAATATCAAGGAGATTTGGTATTTATAGTGATGCTTCTCATAAGGAAGTAGGATGTGTGTTGATGCAGCACAATAAAAGTTATTGTATATGCACCCAGACAACCGAAACCTTATGAGTAGAAGTATCCTATTCATAATTGGGACTAACTGTAATAATATTTCTTTTAAAATATTGGGGAAAAACATGATAAATATGGAGAAAGATGTAAGATCTATACGGACCATAAGAATTTGAAGTATGTATTCACGAGGAAAAACAAATGTAGTGGCAAGCGATAGGCAAAAAGGAGAGAAGAACAGAGAGACTGCACCAGAGGAATTAACTATAGAATTCTGAAAGTTGGAATTGGAAGCTAAAGTTCATGATCCAAAAGGAAGAAAGATGGATAGTGTAACCTTTCAGTTGAAGTTGTAAAGGGAAATATAAGATGTCAAGAGAAGATAATGGATCACGATGTTAGTAGTTAGAAAAAGGAAATTTATGCGCCCAGGAGAACGATCACGATATCTCCAGATTTTCTTCCAGCACTTGGATGCTACAAGTAGAAGAATTAAGAAACGAGATCCCACAGGGAATTCACAATATTAAGTATTTAAGTTATTGAAGAAATGCCAAGATATACGGAAATTTAAAGAAAAATAGTGGTAACCAGGTATACGAAGGAAATTTCAAGATGGACTAGGAAGTGTGGACATGTCAAAGGATTAAGGCAAAATATCGGAGGCCTAGTAAATAAGGCAGATCCAGGTAGTGATTCTACAAGAAGTGAATCGTGAAGTGTACCAGTGATGTTAAGGGAGAAAAAGGAATGAAAATATAAAAGTATGTACTGATTATCGGGAGGTTAACAAAACAACGAATATGGAGAAGTGAGACTCTACAAAGAATTGATTACCTATGAAACCTAATCCAAGAAGTGTGTTATATCTCGGGGATTAAGTTAAGATCCGACCTGAGAACATATCAGAGGTTACGATTGAAGTGAGTTAAGAGCATAGCAAGCTTTGTGAAATAACAAGTGTATCAGGTGACTATAAGGAATTAAGGATCATGGTGTATAAGGAGTACTTAGATAAGCAAACTGTATTTATTGATAATATTCTTAGCTACTCAAAGAATAAGAATGTCTGCGTGGAATGCCCAAGAATTTTTCTCCAAGGATCAGAAGGGAAGCAACTATGCGTTAAGTTTTCAAGAATGAAATTTTGACTAAGGTTAACAAAAGGTTCTGAATTAATCCATTAACAACTACCTAAGCAAAGCCGTATGATAACAGATGCCCTATACCGACAGGAAGGGTGGATATAATTAAGACTACCGAAGAGTTAATAAACGAATTGGAAAGAGTGAAATTTGAAGTTCAAATACTTAAAGGTGATAATACGTGAATATATGAGATTACTTTTCAGCCTTAACTAATGGAAAGGAGTAAGAGACGTTTTAATGTTTGGAAACCAAGTTGAAAACGAGCACCGTCTAACCTCCTTATACGGAGAGTCAAAGTACGAAAGTGATTCAGGAATTGTAAGATATATTGAGAAATTGAGTTTTTAAGAAAATACTGGAATGATTATTTATCATCGATGTCAGCCTTGGAATGCTACTTTACCAAGCTTCATGTGAATGCGAGTGTAGTCCCCATTTTATTGAGATAAAGTGAGAGAAAGGAAGTTGTTAAATTCAAAGTTAATTCGACACACCAAGAGCGTAGTGCTATTGGTTGAAGCAGCTCGGAGTAGACAAAGAAAGAAGGCAAAATTGTATTGAGAGAAAGTATGAGTATAGAAATAGGACCAGTAGTGTTAGTAAAAGTGTTGTCTTGAAAGAGATTGGATAAGTTTGAGTAGAAGAGTCTACCTGGAAAATAAAGTCAGATATGCTTGACAAATATCCTCACTTATATAATTAGACCAGATTCTGAGGACAGAAACTTTTTAAGGGGGGAAGAATATAACGACTCTTGTATTTTTTTTGAATTATTTAATTGTGCAATTATGGAAATTATTAAATAAATAAAATATGTGTGTTGGTTTTGACCGCTATGTGTTGTTTGATTATTATCCATATGTGATTTATAGTGTACCGGGTTGTCCGCGCGATTAATTATGGGATTGTACTGAATTGTTTTCACTTTCAAAAATGGATTTAGCGCAAATTTATTTGCATAAATATTTAGAATGTTTCTAAAATTGTTTTTATGATTTTATAATTACAATAATTATTTTTAGGATTTTATAAAATTGAGGAATCAATATTTCATTAATTATTTATCTTTAAATTATTTTCTGAGTATGTTTAATGGTAAAATCCATAGTTAATTCTAAAATTCTTCAAAAATTATGAAATTCAAATTTATTTAAGTTTGGAATATTCCGAGAATTTAAAAATTATTTTGGAAATTTTCGGGATTAATTTCACCCGCGCGTTGTTTCGTTTATTTGTTAAAAACGGGTATAAAGTGCGTTTTAGAAATTATTTTAAAATTACGCTCTCAATTTTCTGCTCCCCTTCTCGTGGCTTCCCGATTACCCGGTTCTGGTGAGGTTCCAGCCACTCTATTAGTTCCTGGGGTGCTAGCTTCAGTTTTGTTCTTGGTCGATCGTGCGTATATACGTGTGTGTATATACGCGTGTATAGGTACAATTAAGTGATGTGGTGGTGTCATTGTTGTTTTGTTTCTCTGTGTTTCTGTCTCCGGCGACTTGCGGTTGTGTTCTTTTACTTTCTGTTTTTGGCGTGTGAGCGCATGCAGGAAAGGGTCTGTGTTGTGGGATCGTGTTTATGCTTGGTTCGATTGTTTTGAAATTTTCGTTGTTCTGTGCAGGAATATTGTTGACTGATTTCATGATAGTATAATTCGTGAGGGAATTTATTTTGTAATCGGTGAAATAACGTTGGAAACCCGAAATTTATCGGGTACCCGTAATTTTACCGCTGTTGACGATGAACTTCGGTGAGTTAACGGTGGACGGTGATGACACGATTCTGAGTCCTAATAGTTTTTAATAAGTAAAAGTCATGTTATGTTTCTATTCTGGATCGAAACAGCTAATTAGTAAATATCGAATCGTGATGGTTAAATTGGTTGTGATTACTAAATTGTATCGGTGATTGGAATTGGCGAGTTGTGATTGGTTATCGGTTTTAAATTGGATTGTTGTTGTTGAATTGACGCCGATTAATGTTTCGACGGGTAGTCCGATAAACAAAGGAAACGCTGCCCGATTCTCGGAAACTGAATTATGTAAATATGGGAGCATATCCAAAGATTATCGGGACGTCGAGCGAATATAAGTAAATACATATATGTATGTTTTATACAAAACCTGATTGTATGTTGTGTTGTATATTTTGTCCAAAACACAGTAACCCTAATTTCGTAAAATGACGAGTATACGTATGTTCTAACAACGAACACTAGATCGATTTCAAGAATGTGAACCTTAATTGTTGTCTGTGTTATTCTAATATGAGTAATTACGAGTCGGGTTTGAATATTGTTGAGTAAGAATTAGTATCGAGAATATGTCAAGCATACCTAGACGTCTAACGTAGGGAATTTCGACCCTGTAGGTTATAGTCGGGAACCTGAAAGTGGAAGATGGACTAAAGATAACCTAGTGGTCAGTCGACGAGCTCAGTAGAGTCTCAACAGAAAGACCTGAATGTCAAAGTCGAATCCAATGGGATCTAGTGGTTGGACGTTAGAGCCTGAGCAGCAGAGTCGGCTCAGAGTTGATCAGTAATAGTTGTAAAGCCTTGTAAGGCAAGTGTTTCTGAACTTTCCTTCAAATTATATTACCAATGTCTTCGAACTGTTTCATAACGTGTGTCTATTATTAAACATAATTCCTGTTTTATAATACAAATGCTTTAAATCGTTTAACCTTGTACTCTGATTTTCTTGATCTTGAGCCATAAGTCTTATTCTTTGTAAATCATCCTTTGTTGATCCCCAGACACCAAACTACACAGATATGATACTACTTCCCAAATGTTTAACTACCAAACACCAAACACTAGACGAAAATTGTTTGAAAACACAGAAACTTTTATACTCCAACCATTCTTTATAACATCAAAGAATTATACTTTGAAAAATCAGCATTCGTCTAACACCGGATCAATTTACAAACTGAAAATCATTTTCTACACATACCCTGATATACCCTTGAGATATCCATGAGTTTCCTTATATTTTTATGCAAATGTTTAACCATCATTGAGTATGATCTTATTTTATTGAATCATATTGTTATCATATTAAGCTGCTTTAGGATTGGATAGTTTCTATATATGTGGACCAGATTCGTGGTCAGACCATACCAATGGTCAAGTTAGGCCAATGTGTGCCTTGGATCCAGTAATTAGAGCAGTGTTGTGTGCTTACTCGGGGTTAGTGCGTGACTGATCAGCAGCCTAACCTTAGTTTTTAAAACTTAAAATGAATATCCAATTCTAATGACTAGTTAAAAAGAAACTTGATTCCTCGGAATCAACTCATTTGATTATTGTTTAACCTCAGTTATCGTTATTGTGACTTGCTGAGCTAGTTAGCTCACCCTTACGATTCTTTTATATATTTTACAGTTGAAAAGAATATGGATGATAGTGAAGTTCCTCAGTCCAAAGTACGGGCTAAGGTTCCAGTTGAGTTGGATCAAGCTAGCAAAGGCTTCACACGATAGAAAGATAGTCAGATTGTAAGAATGATTTCATTACCAATTGTAAGTTAAATTAGTTGGGATTTGGTACGTTGTAATAAAGGTTAAGATTATGGCTTGTTTTCATACTTTAACCTGTTGTGATCCGTAGTTTTATGAAGCAGGGTCATTATAAATAATATTTCTTATACAGGTAAATATATTGTGTTTGTGTTGTGAGCCCCAAACTTCTGACCCGGGTTTGGAGGGCGCCACAGGAAGTCTCAAGGTGGTGGAGACAAGGGGTGCTTCATATATGGAGAGTCGTATTTTGCATGACAATTTCCCAAGAAAGAGAGACTGAATGCTCTTTGTGTTGATGAAGAGAATGAGTAAAATAATGAGTGAAATGATGGGGTTCAAGTGAGGGTGAATCTTATGCGTTTGGTTGCACTAAGGACTAAAAAATCCATGGAGGGGGATGGACTCATGTATATCAAGGCCTTAGTGAATGGGAAGACAGTCATGGCTATTGTAGACACGGGCGCCATAAACAGTTTTATTGCAATGGATTGTGCTGCGGAGCTTGGGTTAAAGATGGAACCAAGTTCAAATCAGATTAAGATGGCTAACCTGAGGTGCAGAAAATTGGTGGTACTTCGAATGTTGGCTTGACACTTGGTAATTGGTAAGGTAACTTTACATTTCATATTGTTTCCTAAGATGATTTTGATTGCATCCTAGGTATGGACTTCTTTAGGATGACTAGTAGAGCTATTATATTGTGTTATGATGGGATTATGATCATGGATGAGACATGTCCATGTTTTGTGAAAGTTGTTCCTATACAGATTGATAAGGGTAAAAAGAAAATGATAAAGTTGGGGGCTGTTCATATTTTGGTCAGCGACATGGATTACAGGTTGGTGATTCATCTCTACAAAGCAGCGAACATGGAAATTTTTTGGTTGGGCCTAAGTCAATTTCTCCAAGGGTTGGAGGCGCTGCTGGAACTTAAGTCAGAATGGAAATTCTTTTGTGGGCAACTGGGCGTCTACACGTGGTCATCAGGTTTTGGTGACGAAAGGGGGAAAATTTTGGAGGATAATCTGATCAACTTATGGTAGCTGGTTGGGTTTGGCAGTGGCATGAACCACCAACGGATTTGCAGCCTTGGTTCATGGGCGTTGGTTTTGCTACTTGGAGAGACAGACTTCTCTAAGTTATTGCTGATTTGACGAGGACATAAAACTCACGAGGTGTGGGAGGGTCTGTAAGTCCCTTAGGCTAGATTGGAATTCTGGGTCCTGATTTGCTAGGCAGCCAAGTGAAATTGGGACCAAGCGTCACCAGGCGGGGACACGGACTAGTCACCAGGTGACGACACTGATTAGGCGCGAGGCGGTGACACCGATTAGTCGCCAGGTAGGAACTCAGATTGGGCGCTATGGCGTCTCGGGTTAAAATTGGTTGGCTGATTTATGTGTGGGCAACAGTGAGCTGGGAGCTTAGCTTGGAGTCCAAAAATGACTAAGGGGAAAGTTAAAATGTGGGCACATGTGTGGCACATAGAGGCTGAGTTATATATGTGATATTTATGTGTATATTTGCTGAGATATACACTAGTGGGTTGCTGGAATAACTACCTTGCAGTTGAGGCTCAAGGACTTTATGGGAAATTCGAATTTGAAGGCATTTGAAATGTTGGAACTGCTTGTAATTGCTAGCAGTTGGGGCTGCTGGGGCTGTTGTGGCTATTGGAACTGCTGGGGGCCGCGACCAGGCTCTCTTATATATAGGTAGGCATTTTCTGAATGTAATCTAAGTAGAATTCTGTACAAGTTCACATTGTATTATGCACTTGTACTATATGTTAGGCAGTAGGCAAAGTATGTAAGCATATCTTGCGGTTTTATCCTTATATTGTTGGTCAATAAAAGGTTGGGCATTCAGGCTCATAAATCTGTTGGGTCCTTACATTTTCTTGGTAATTAGACACACTTGCACACATGATTGGATCTTGGTTGTGCGTGATTTTCATAGTTATATTTGATGTGCTTGGATTGTTGGGGTTCCTGGGCGACAACCTCTCGAGAAGGCTGACTACTTGGGTGTTGGGGCGAACGAGTAGGCTGCATGGATCAGAAAATTTAGGGTTGAAAATCTGACCCCGTCACAAATTAGCAAGTTCTATACGTGTCAAAGAGTAAAGGTAGAACACCAGCGACCGAGTGAAATGCTTTAGCCACTAGATATACCTGAATGGAAATGGGAACATATCGCGATGGATTTTATGGTAGGATTACCAAAGACCAAGGCTAATCATGATGCGATTTGGGTGATTATTGATCGAATGACAAAGTCAGCCCATTTCTTGCCAATCAACGAAAAATTCTCACTGGAAAGGTTAGTAAGTCGTATCTAGATGAAATCGTGATGCGTCATGGAGTACCAGTATCTATCGTGTCTGATAGAGATCCAAGATAAAACTCAAGATTTTGGCGATAATTTCATGATCATTTGGGTACGAAATTGAAAATGAGTATAACATATCATCCCCAAATAGACGGACAATGAGAAAGGACTATTCAAACAATCGAAGATATGTTCAGAACCTGTGCGTTGGATTTCAAAGGAAATTGGGATGACCATTTGTTGTTGATAGAGTTTTCATACAACAACAGTTATCACACAAGTATTGGAATGTCGCCTTATAAAGCATTGTACGGATGGAAATACAGATCTCCTACATATTGGGATGAAGTTGATGAGCACAAGCTGTTGGGCCCAGAACTAGTTCAGCAAATGAAGGAGAAAGTGGAATTGATTCATAAAAGGCTATTAACTTCTCAAGATCGATAAAGGAAATATGCAGACAAAATCGAAAGGATATGGTATTCGAACTTGGAGACAAAGCGTTGATAAAAATATCTCCATGAAAAGACTTATCCAGATTTGGAAAGAAAGGAAAGCTGAGTCCCAGATATATTAGACCATTTGAAGTGTTAAAGCAAGTTGGAAAAGTGACAGACGAGTTAGCGTTACCTCCCAAATGCAACATCTCCATAACGTGTTACACGTATCCCTTTTGAAGAAGTATAATGCAGATGCTAGTCAAGTAATCGAATTGGAACCCGTGGAAATTCAGCAAGATTTGTCTTATGTGGAACAACCCGTTCAAATTTTAGATCGAAATGAGAAAGCGCTTCGAAATAAAATTTTACCATTAGTTAGGGTTTTTTGGAGAAACCCTAAGGTCGAGGAATATACTTGGGAATTAGAAAGTGAAATGCGTGAGAAATATCTCCATTTATTTGCTAAGGTTAGATTCTGAGGACATAATCCTTTTAGGAGGTAGATTGTAACGATTGGGATTTTCGCGATGTATATATATGAATAAAATATAGTTTTGTGATTTAACTGTGGATTATGTGGATTTATGTATGAATAAATATAAAGTTATATAATTTTTTGGCTTATGTGTAATTTCTGTGTAATAGAAAAAGGGAACGTAAAATGTCTTGTTACAGTTTGATGAGTCAGCGAAATACATAAGCTATGTTTTATCGGGCTGTCAAGTAGAACTGGACCCATTATTCGAAAGAAGGATTTAATGAAGAAGGATTAAGGATAAGATAATTTATGGATTGTGTTGAGTTATGGTAATAATGTGTATTTCGTGTACCTATGATTATTTGGATTCTTAAATGAGAAGAGTTGCACTACATCATAGAATGCTTATAGCAACAACAAAAATATATTGTCTTAAGGGCTATTTGTGTTGCAGTAGAACATAAGGCAAAAAATATGCAAAATTTTGGTGTTGCATCCAGTGGTGATGCAATAGAGGTCTTATAGCAATATTTTAGGCCATGTATAGAAACAACACAACATTATTGCAATAGACCATATGTAGTAACAAAATGTATTTTACAGCAACACAATTAAATCATTGCAATAGCTATTTATGTCAACTAAATGACCACCTTAAGGCAACATTAATTGCTCCAATTGTAATAAAGTTTAAGGTCAAATTTAACAAAATTTGCAACAATTTTGAACCAATAGCAATATTTTATAGCTGATGTAATTGTAAATGGTAACATATTTGGATACAATTGCAACAAAATTGTTTTGAAAAAAAATTATAGGATCGAACTGTAAACAGACCACGCCACACTAGGAATTTTTATGCCACAAAACCAAATAATAATTTCATTCATATCCATTACCAAAAATTTACAAAACAACGATCTAGTTTCCCCCACATCATCATACAAATTATTGCTAATATAATTTTAAGACAAAATGACAAAAATTAACCTATCTATTTGTACAAACTTCGAATTATAAAATTATACATAAAACAATCTAATTCTCATGATGCAGCTTCAAGTGGCCATATAGATTTGTTGATTAGTGCACTAACTCCTTCTAAAATCAAGAATTTGTTGAAGAATGAAGCAAGTACTTTCCACAAGATTTTCTTTGAGAAAGGCCAACAAAAACTAAAGAAAACATTAGGAGGAAGAGTATCAGAATGACATCTGAGTGGTTACTAGTAAAGCTGAAGTGGTAGTCGAGGCTCTGTAACTGCAAGAAATCATACCATGTCCATAACTTCATCCATACTTAGTTCAATCTTCATGTTACCAGGCAACTTCAGCTTCTTGAACACATGAATATTGAAATTCACATTGACCATATTTCTGGAACAATGTTGCATAAATTCACTAAATTTAAATAATTTTTCCAATGCGATTTTTGCATTCCAGATATCTTCAAGCAAAGTAAAATAATATGTTCGAAAGGAAACTGTTTTGTTTCAATACCATCTAATTCTAAACATTAAGTAGTTAACAAGAGCAACTTAACCAGGAACTTCTAAGCAACTACTAAGAATAGTATATCATAAAAGAATTTTAATTCTGAGCAACAGCTGAAGAAGTCTCCAAAACCAGAACCACTATCGCAGTATGACTAAGTACGAAGATATTAAGCAATCATACCAAAAGTCACATATTTTACCAGGTAAAAGCTAACAGATTATAGAAAATAAGGTTCAACAGAAAACTTTAAGCTACTGGTAAATTCAAAGCCATTTGAGATCAGAAATTGTTTATAACAAAAAACACCAATTTCACAAAATTCTACCTCTTGCCTTCGCCTTCCTTCTTAAAGCCTCTTTCTTGTTCCATTAGTCTGCTTGAAAGTTAGGCAACCAAAGTTTCTGTATCGGCCTTTTTATGTAGTTCTACATTGTTGTTGATTGGACATGTATCTAGGGTAGTTATGCTGGCCCTCATACGTGACAATAAGCATAGAAGGCTCTTCGAAGCACCTCTCCATGTGTTTCCTTTAAGGGCAACCTCTCATGCTGCTACATTTATAGTAACCTCTGCATAAACCGAATACAGAATCTTTCATCAACACCATTGACAAAAAATATGGTAGTTGTATTCTGCACTAGAAGATCAGTGATAAGTAGCTTTGTTCACTGATACAGTGTCGCAAATCAGTTGGTACATAATGGGTGTAACCCTTCATGTCAAGAAAGAAGGAATAATGCTGCCAGCAAAAAGAAAATTCATGATCTGCATAACATTTACTTCTTTTCTTTTATAAGGAATAATGCTTCCAGCAAAAAGAAAATTCATGATCTACATAACATTTACTTTTGTTCTTTTAGAATGCAAGCTTTCTTAGTACCTCCACATACTATAAGAGTGTAGTTATCGATTAGAAAATTAACAAGACTTAGCAGTAACAGAGCACAAAAAGAAAGAGGAGGAAAGCTATTATCTTTTGCACTAAAAAAATATATTTCACTAAGCAAACACATTGCACCATAAAACAAATTCAATTGAAAATATATGGTAACGTACAGTGGATAAGGTTTTTTCATACCATCTACTCATCTAGTAACATCTCAATATAGAGCAGACAACCAATGTACCTTGGATGTGGAGAACCCTTAATAGGCTTCTGCCATATTTTCTCCATGAATATTCATCAAGAGGGATGTCCACACGCTTAGTTATTTCAGATTGGCCTCCAATCCAAACTCATCTCCTTTCACTTCATACATATTTTTTTGATATACTGTCTAACATGACGTGTAACCTGACTAAATTTTGACCAATTCAAAAATGACATAGTCACAACTAAATCAGCCTAAAATATACAGAGCAAAACCAATTTCTGTAATTTGTTTCTCATTTTTTTCTCTTTGCTGCAGATCTGAATAATATAACAATACCTATAATTTAATATATGCATCAGTATGTCAATATTAGCAACCTCCATCATCTTTGCTCTTAAAATTTCATTCTGTTAGCCTTAAAATGTATTATCAATTTAATATAGAGTTTCTTTTCATTAGCCTAAACTCAATACTCGACATTTTAACAACCACCCAACCACTTAAGAAGACTACATTTAACATTAAATATCATCAAAACCCTTAAAAAATACAAACACGAGTACACATAAAATTCAGAAATAAACCTGACCACCGTGCAACTTATCAACCAAAACAAGCCCATCAGCCTCCGATAACCACCCCTCCCGTCCCCAAACACTCCCTCGGATACTAAAACGAAGAAACCGAAAACTTCTTAAACACAACCCCGACATCAAAATAAATCAACCCACGACTCGGAATATCAACCTGAATCCTACAGGAAACCACAAAAACAGCTCCTGAGCCGCAATTCCAGAAAATTCACCCAAGCAGACCACCAAATTGATCACAAATACCTAAAATAGAAAAATAAATAAAAACACTAATTAACAATAAGAAGTTAGTAACTTAAGAAAAAGAAAGAAGATTTGAACATATAAAAATAAACTAATTAAGATTTCAAAAGAGTAATTTGAAGAAAGAAGAACATCCTTAAATTCATTAGGGGGGAAAGATTAAGGGTCAATTTTTTTTATCGTTTTGTTGCTTAAATCTTCTTCAACATTATAGCTTGAATCTCCTATCTCTCTCACTCACTCTCTCTCTCTCTCGTCTCTCGTCGTCTGTGTCTGGGTGTGTGTTGTATTATGTTATTTTAGGTTTATTTTTATTTTTTGTTTTTATTACTCTGGTCAGACCAGAAAAATTTTTAAGTCAAAAAATTTACAAGCCCGCCGATATTTTGGGCCCAAAAATTGAATATATTACAACACCTTCAATAATTCATTGCAATAGAATGTTATTTTTTAACTCCCTCCAATTTTTACACTCCATTTGCAACGCTTTTAAAAGTCCTTGCAGTATATAAAAATATTCTCTCAATAGCAACATTTTTTCACAAAATTTTAGAAATGTGGTTGCCATAGCCAATCTATGGTGTAGTGTAATATTGTTATTTGAATTATCAAGTAATTATTACTCGAGTAAGCATCTATTAAAAAGGGGAATAATATGTTAAGGTGTCCAAATATGAAATGTGTTTGATGTTATTGTATGAATATATGTTATTTTAAAGTTACGAGTGTGAATCTATGGTTCTCGAGTTTTTAAATCTTTTTCAAAAGCATTTATCTGGTAAAAATAAGGATTAATTGATCCTTATATATATTTTTAATAAATTATTAAAATTTGATCAATGTGCGAAATTTGTTTTATTATCTCTGGAATAGTCCTAGAGGGTTTCTAAAGATAATAATTGGAATTATTTTGATCTTTTGATATTTTAAAATGATTTTTAAAAGCTGATTCTTGTTTTTGGTGAATTACTTGCAAAATCAATATAAAATGATCTGTTTATTCGAAAATTATTTTAAAAATACGAGACAGAAGCTAATTTTCATATTCCTTAAATAAAACGATTATTCATGGAATTTTTATACTTTTTGGAATTTATTTGAATTATTGAAGCATTGTTTGCTAAAAAATAAAAGAAAAAGAAAGAAGTGGGATTTTCTAATTATCATTTTCCCCTTAAAATCATACATATACTCCCTCCCCCTCCTTCTTTTTCCCCGGTCTCTCTCTCATCTCTTTCACTCTCTCTCTCTCTCACCTCTCAGTAATTTCTCTATCTCCTCTCCGTTCACATCCGTTTGTGGGTGGTTTTCAATTCTGAGACCATCTTTGTGATGGGCTTTACTTTCTTCATGTATATATAGGGATGCATGCGAGTAGTTTTTCAGTTTCTTGAAACCTTCCTTCGGGTTTTGGTTCAGTTCTTGATTATCATCAATTGAATGGTGATTTTGTTGATGTCTCTGTGATAGCATGTGTGTTTGATTAGTAAAAACAAGTTTATAGTAGAGTTTCGGTTGGAAACCCTGAAAGGGGCACCACCGTGCTTTGCCTCCGTCGGCGGTGAACCTCCGGTGAGCCGACGGGGACGATGATGCTCTTTGAGTCTGATAATTACACAACTAATTCGTTTTAAACTCGGATATTTACATGCATGTGTGTGTTTATGTTTTTTTTTTCAAAAGTTTAAGGTTTAATTTCTTGAGATTTGTTCGAATTTGATATATAGTTCGAGAATATGTAATCGATTACTAAAAAATGTTGGTACATGTTTTTCTAGAAAACCCGAATGAAACCTTCAGTTTTAAAAGGATTTATTTCAAATTATATGATAAATTCGATTGATATAATTTTTGTTCATGAGTTTTGGTTTGAAATTATGAATAATTCGGTTATAGATATTAGTTAAAGTCGAAAATGTGAGATCATGTTATATAAGTTAGGCTTGGTTGATTTTAAAATGATATATGTGTCTTTGCATGTATAGTTTTGATTTGGTGTGTTAAGTCGTTAAAGTTGTTAATCGTATAAGGTAGATTGCATGTTATATATTTTTAAGCATAAGCGACTAGATATTTTGGTAGAATATTATGGATTGATGTGGTTGATTGATATGATAAGGGTAAGCGTAGTTACGAATACTTTATGTCCGATTTTTGAAAGAAACGATATAGTTGTATAAGGAATATAGTCGATATGATTGGTCTTAATTACAGTATGATAAATTACGTGATTATGTGATCACTTTCTATATGGAAGGTGTCGAGTTATTCGGTGTTATAAAGCGTATAAAGGTGTTAAGATATTATGTGTTATGTGTGATACATGTATGTATAAGATAAGCGAATATCACATTTGGGGTAAGAAGTTAGACATTTTGAGAATCGTCAGGAATTTGATAAGGATTCTAATTAGAGTTTGTGTTGTATTGTAGATCTGGAAAGTGAAGGCATTCAGGCAAAGAGGTCTTAGGTGGCAGTAGCTCAAGTTCCGTGAAACAGGAAAGCTTTCTAAGGCAATTAACTTTGCCTTATATCGTGAATTGATTATAGAGAGAATATTGATGTTATGCACCAATAGAGTAAAGAATCTTTGTTATGCTGTTATTGAACTTTGTGTTAAACCCTAATAGTGGCCCTTTATTTCAAGTACTTATACCCTGATTCCTTATATTGTTGATATCCTTGTGATCCTTGACCTAATTGACATAATGAATCTTTCCTATGCAATACTTTGTTAACCTAGATCCCTATGATAGTAAGTTTGTGCCATGTTCTTGTGCAGTTCCTTGAAACTATCCTGAAAATAGCCTTGCTAATACCTTATTTGACAATCGATCATTCCTTCACTTACGATACCTTTATTTCCAATTTACTTATTTCCCTTGAATTCTTGAATTGAACCTAAGAATGATTTTCGACTTGAATGAGTCCAAACGATTCCACCTATTGGTAATGTTAAAATGAATCTAGCTAAAGCTTTTGTGCCTACCAATAAAATGGTTTTCCAAAATGAATTCCTAAAGATTAGATTGAGATGTAAGTGACAAGTGGTACTAGTCTAATCACGTAAGATACTAGCGGGGCTAGTCCAATATAACGGTTGAAATAATGTTATAGGTACCTTAATGACCGGATGAAGGTCAGTACGGGCTGATCACCCTTATTATATTTAAAAGATTGATATTCCAATCAAGGGTTCTTTGTTGTTAAATAAAAAAAATATTTTTTTTATAAATGTTGTAACAAGCGTTATGATTTTCTTTTGATTTGAAATTGAATAGTTTGAATGGAATCTTCTTTAGAGTTTTGAGAAACTTATTCGAAAACCCTGTCACTCTACTTTTATATCGATGCTCGAAGCTTGGAGTGATTTTCTCTTAAAGTGTAAAACTCTCTGAGAACCCTATCGATTGATCTTGATAAATGTTGATTATAAAAACTTGAATCTTGAAAGCTTCGAAACCTAGAAATTGATAGAACGTTGCCACCTAGTTTACTGGTAATAGAATGCCTCAGTTATTGTTGTTATGCTGATATTTAGAATTGTTAATATAGTTACTTGCTGAGCTTTTTTGCTCATTTATTTATGTTGATCTAACAATGGCAGTTAAGCAAGAAGATGGCCAGACTTAGACGCACCGCTCAAAAGAGCGTTCCTGGTGGCCCCTATCGTGCCATGGGATTTCAGTTGCCAGACCAGGTAGATGCTGTGTGAGGAAGCGAAAATAAGTTGGTGGGAAGTGTAATAGTTGAATCAAATACTTTTTGGTATCTATTGATTCTAAGTCGGAATCAAATAATTTGGTTTTATTTATGATAAGAGTTGTAATAATAATATTCTAGTTGGTACTTGTAATCTTTTCTCATACTTTATCCTGTGTAGATCCTATTAGTTTCGTGGTTTATTATATATTTCTGCTGCTATTATATTAGTTTATTGGTGTTGTGGGTCCTCATTCCAAACCCCGAGTTTGAGGGCGTCACAATGATTAAATGAATAGTTTATACATGATTAGAGCTTTAATTTGAGACCGGAATCATTGATTTTAGTTAAGAAATGAAAAAAATGATGCTTGGCCGAATAGTTTCTTGAGCTCGCCGGAATTGAATTATTTTTGGCTGGAGAATTCACATAGAGGGTTATTGTTTTTTGTTGAGATCACTTTTGAGTTCCTTTAATGATTTAGGAATTAGGACTGATTAGGATCAAGAACCATATCAAATGGTTCATTTTTGAACCAGAACGGGGTTGGTTAGAATTACCGAGCTCGCCGGCCGGATTCTGGAAAACCAAGATTCCGGTGGGTTGTTCTTAGCAACGCGGTCGTGTTCTTGGCGACCCGGAATGAAACCCGATTTTGATCTTCGTTTCCCCAATTCAGTTTTTTTTTTAATTGTTTTTACAGATTTGTATTTAGAAATAAATCAAAATTCTATTTTAAATTCTAACAATTCATTTTGAATTTAAAATTAATTTGGTTAATTATTTTAATAATTAACTGAATTATTTTAAATTCAGAAAATCATTTTCTTTTATTATTTTCGAAAATCCAAATTTGATTTAATTATTCATAATTTATTTGATTTTATTATTTATGGTTTAATTAATTGATTAATTTATTTAATTAGTTAATTTTATTTATAAATAGGTAAATACAATATTATTATTTTTAATTAAGCCAAATAATTCCAAAAAATTATTTTGAGCTTTCAAAAATTATATAAAGGTATTTAATTATCAATTAATATTATTATTGATTAAGTTATTATTATTTTATTCATAATAAATAGAACATTCATCTGTTTAATACGAAACGAAAAATACTTTCGAGACCATAATCATTTTGTATCTAAAGGTCGCTTGTTTTGGGAGTGTTTCTAAGTCGAATAATTATCGAAAATTCAAATTTTTGACTCGATTTTAGTTTTAAAAACACTAAGACCTATCTTTTGATGATCATACTTACGTATTATATGAATAACATGATGACGTGTTATGTGATAGGCATGATATCCGTTTAAAGTTTTCAATGCCATGATTATATAAACGATCGAGTAGACAAGGTTGTAGGCATGATATTACGTGTTTTGTGATAGGCATGATATCCGTTTAAAGTTTAGATGTCATTCAAGTTTTTTCTGAATTATTAAATTAGTGCATTTGATTTATAGAAACAAGGCTAGGAAGGCAACAAGGTTGTAGACAAGGTTAATGTAATATCCCATATTTTTCAGAATTATTATTATTATTATTTTAATATTTTATGTGATTTTCTGATTTAGAAGGAATAAAATGGTGGATGTTTTATTCCTATTTAATGAGTTCGTGTCGTTAAATGACTCAATATGCTAATTGTTAAATGGTGTTAGTCCCTATTGGTTTTCTGAAAATATTTACTAAAAGGTATTATTTTCAAATTGCTTATTTAAGAGCTGATCGTTTTATCGATAGTGATAAAACTGAGTGTATTTTCCAGTCTTGAGGATCGAGTGGATATTTTGCTCGCCTCAATATTGTATCTGTGTCGGAAATATTACTTGGTATTTTATCTGTGTCACCCGGGTATAGGGTGAGGTTTGAAAACATTTATAAATAATATTTTACAGCTATTTTGCTAGGTGTTAAATGAATTTTTACGTGTTTAATATTATTTAAAAATGTGTCTGGCTATAATTTAGCATGCAATAGTTTTATATGTGGTCCTGTAAGGACCAACATATTTTTCGGATATTTATTATGTGTTTAAAATGCATTTATATGAGAGTATACAGAATCAGGACGCGTGTTTATTTGCATCTTTATCAAGGTACTCGTTTTAACTCATTTTATGCGCATTTGAATGTATTTTATGTGTTTTCGGGGTTTTCTGGTAATTTAAGAATCGTTTCTGTTTTTCAAAGTCAATGGACCAGGAACCCACCGGGACGTCAAACCCCACAAAATTCACGTCTTTATTTTTATAAAATCAATCGTATTTCAAATCCCCAGTATTTCTGCATTTTTGTATTATTCACAATTTTTGGGAAATTTTAATATAAATATTGTATGTAATTACTTTTAAAAGTATTCCCCATAATTATTATTTTTGGGCCTAATTATTTTAATTAGGGGATAAAAATACCATTAATTTATTTTGGGGTATTTATTTTTCAAAAAGTATAAATAGCC
The DNA here is from genome assembly GCF_009905375.1 of Apium graveolens. Classification (NCBI taxonomy): domain Eukaryota; kingdom Viridiplantae; phylum Streptophyta; class Magnoliopsida; order Apiales; family Apiaceae; genus Apium; species Apium graveolens. The sequence continues at coordinate 213,724,625 of NC_133648.1, forward strand.
TCATTAATTATTTTATTTCATTTTATTTTTATTAAAAACAAAAATCAAGAATATTTTTGGGGGTAAAATTTCTTCAAGAACAAAGAATCAGTGATTTTGGGAGTTCTAGGAATCGGTTGTTGATGCTCTATACACCAAAAAAATCCTTGTTTCAAGCTCGTTCTATTGATAACACAATCACGATCTGAGGTTAAGTAAATTGCAAAATCAATTTTGTGTTCTTGAGGCTTAAAGTAGAATTTTGATTTTGAGTGATTGTTGATTGACTTTGATGTTACAAATGGCTTTAAAATGACCAGGAGAGTCGATTCATGAGTTTGTTTGATTTGTTTTAGTCCCGTATTGATCTAACCGAGTTCTTAGTTTTGTTAGTTTTGATCTTTGATTTTCTAGATTGTAGAAGTTAGGTTGGTTGATTTTGATTCCACGAGCGTGTTCTATGTAATTATATCTTTAATTTGGCATATATTTCATCGAATTTGATTAACGATTGGATGCTTTCGGGTTGTCGCCGGATTATTCGAACTATTCGTCAGCTTTAATGGAGGTTGTGGCCGGATTTTTGATTATGCGGCTTGTCGAATATTGTTGTGGGTATAGTGGAATTGTACGAAGGATTTAGAGTTAACTGGAGCTGAAAACGGGTATAAAAGGTGAGTTTTGGAGGTGGGTTCGACTCATCGGAAACACGCCGGAACTCGGCCGGAATCTGGAAAATCTCCAGAAACCGGCGAGTCGCCGGTCGTCCTCCTCACGAGTCCGGCGAGAGCCCCCAACCCAAAACCGTTGTTGAATCTTCTTTCCTGTATTCTGAAAATCAAGTTGTGTTTGTATAATTTTCTATTTTAAAATAATTCAAAATTCAAATTATATTTTCTAAAATCATTTATTTATAATTTCAAAAATTATACAATTATTATTTTAAATTCTTAAAATTATTTACTTAAATATTTTAAATTCCAAAAATTATTTTCTTTTATTATTTTTAAAAATACAAATTTGATTTAATTATTTATAATTTATTTTAGTAAATTATTTATCGATTTAATTGATTGATTAATTCATTTAATCAATTAATTTTATTTAAAAATAGTTAAATAAAATATAATTATTTATAATTAAGCCAAATAATTCCTAAAAATTATTTTGATCTTTTAAAAAAAATATATTTTATTGTTTAAAAATCAATTAATATTATTATTGATTGATTTATTCGTATTTTATTATTAATAAATAAACCGTTCGTCTGTTTAATACGAAGCGAACGCCTCTAGACTCCGAAAAATATTCCGCTTCCAATAAAAATACTTTAGAGACCTAATTTATTTTGTATTGAAAGGTCCTTTGAGTTGTGAGTCATTCTGAGTCGGTATTTGATCGATAAATCATATCTTTGACCCGATTTCAGTTTTTAAACGTATCAAGTCGAACCTTTTGACGAACCAAGTCATGTGTTATATGATTTATGTGATACGTGGATTATGTGCTTACGTGCTATGTGAATTACGTGCGTACGTGGGTCAAGATTCTTGTGTTGACTGTTGTAATTATGTGTGAGCTATCGTATGGGTACATGATAGTAGTTGGACGCGCAGTTCTTCGAGTAATTATCGTTTAGACGATTAAAATGTTATTTTCTAATTATAGATACGAGTCTTTCAAGACGAGCAGGACCAGATGGAATGGATGAAGACTAGAGTTGAATATTATGGAATATTGGGTTACAACACTGCATTAGCAGCAGATCAGAGATTTAGCGAAGTAAAAGACGATGATACCTTGAGATGCCAGACTAAGATAATTGTGTTTCTACGAGTGTGACTAACTGCTAAAAACCCAAAGGTAAGTATACCTATCATCACTTATTGTTCAAGTGATATATATTTTGAATCCCATTATGCAAGTATTGCTTTCCCTATTCTCAGTTCAGAATTGATAAATGTTTTACATATCGCTGAATTCAATGCATATTATGCAAGAACTCTCTACTATTCTATGTTCAGAATAGTTAAATGTTTTTACTCATTAGATTACTTGATTTATAAATATTTTGGATTTTGAGAAAGATGATTTGGTTGCGAATATTCCTACCCAAGTAAATGGGGGAATAAAATTATTTTGGGGTGTCAATTATTATGACCCTTTTTCAATAAAAGGTTTTAAGATTGGATCATTGCGTAAGTGACCAGGGCGGACGGTCCAGCGGAGGGCTATTGCTAAGTGTTATATGAAATATTATGACATAATTTATGCCACAAGCAGATTTATTGCCTTTTTATTTGAGTACTCGTGTTTTGGGGACATGTTTCTATGAATCATGACCTTGTGCTATCACACGGGCTGATCAGCATGTGATAGTACATCCGTCGGTAAAAGATCCCAATCTAAATTATTATATTATTTTTGACAATCATATAATAAATGATGTATCAATTGTTTCTGTTTTGAATAAATAGTGAAATGCAGTTTTGATTCAGTTTCTGCTTGATGTGGATATTTAGGTTGTTGTTAATTATCAAAGGTGATATTCGTATAGATGATTGATGTTGACTACAGTATGGGATGTTGTGAGCATCAAAGTTCGTATTGATATCTAATTTGATATGACAAAAAAATGAATATTAATATCAAGAGTTCGGTTTTGAATAAAGTTTATGATTCAGTCTATAATCACTGTCTCATGTTATTGTTGGTTACGATATTTCTGTAAATACTATTTTACGAGTTTTATTCTCATCAAGATTCAAAGTATTGCTCAAGAACTTCGCTCGAAAATATCAAAAAGAGTTTTGAATACAGTGAGAAACAATTATCTGATTCCTTAATAAATTTTCTATTTCAGCAATTATGATTTTAAAATGTTCTGCTCTATTGCAGATGTCAGTTGTATATCAAAACGACCATATATATGTTATAATGAACTTGCTGAGCATTTCTTTCGCTCATACTTTCCTGTTTTTAAATTTAACCTCCAGTGAGCATTAGCTTGCGTTGTTTAGCTGCGTAATTCAAGTAAGCAATGAAAAAGCTTTTAGGAAGGTGGTTGGTCCAAGGTTTGCGGACTAGTGTAAGTTCTATTGTGTAAAGTTGTTTATAATATATTATATTATAGTTGTGTATTGTATTGTTGGGACTAGTATACTTCTTTTCAAAGTTATACTAGCAGGTTTAGTTTGGAGTTGTAAAGTATTGAAAAGAGTTTTAAAATAAAGTGAAAAAAAATTATTCATTGGAATTTGGAATTCTTGTTCCTAGAAATGTAACCTTAAAAGATTTTGAATTAGTTTGGGGTCATAGATGCTAAATATCTTCCGCTGGCATTTGCATTTTAATTAAACAGGCTAATTTAGATTGAGGTTTCATCGTGACGACCAAATCCTCTGACCCCGGATTTGGGGGTGTTACAGTTAATTCCGTTTTGGTTACCAGGCAAGTACCCCTGTCTTATTCCAACTTTAAAATAGATGAATGTTTACATACTCGGATTGAATATTACTGTTATATATATTTTGTGATATCATTCTTACGAATACTCATGAATTTGTTAAGTTCAGATTATTCTTGTAATTGTTCTACTAGAATATTATTTTCTATTAGATAGATAGTGAATAACTATTTTATCTAGATATACTCCATACAATGGATCTTTATTATATGAATAGCGAATAACAAATTATTTTAGTTATTTTGCCATCAGTTGATGAGGATACTCCGTACCATGTAATATGGGGAGTTATTTGAATAAGGACGTCGATTGATGCAACTCTTTTAAGAAAAGTATTTTAATGATTGGATGAAAGCGTAAGAGGCTGTGACGACGGTCCATTGAAGGTCTACGTATTATATATAATTGTGCTACAACTTTTTCCACATGCCGATATGTTGCCTTGTTATTTGAGTACTCGTGTTGTGGGACATGTTTCTACGAATCATGATCTAGTGCAAACACATGAACTGATCAGCTGTGATATTATTTCCATTAGTTAAGGATTCCAATCTAAAACTTATTGCTTATTGTTTATAGCTTATTTATCTTTGGTTATTGTTCAGTACTATTATTTATTTCTAGTTCTTTATATATTAGCATCATACTGTTGTTATCATTTTTAGCACATATATTATATTGCTTGCATAGCATTTCATAGCTCATACTTGTTTTATTGTGCTGATTTTTCAGAGAGGGCGAGTAATGCCTCGCATGCTTCATACCGCTAGGAAGAGGATGCCCACTCAACATCCTTCGATTTTCAGGTTCTAGATGCCTCAGCAAGTAGGAGTCAGAGGGCAGTGTAGTCGGTACATTACTGTGCAATGTAATAATAATAAAAGTGAATTGGTTTATAAAACTTATGTATACTTTTAAGGGTTTGTATAACTTCATGTAGAGGTTATCCTAATCAGGATTGTAGTTGTAATAAATTATAGTTTGTTTTAATATATGTTTCATATCATAACATATGCTCGATCCTTATCTATGCATGGGTCATATTTAGTATTTTATCCTGCTGTGTATATTATTTTAGTGTTTAGCAGTTAGTGACTCCCAAATATAGACCCCGGATTTGGAGGGCATCACAAAAGAAGTGAATGAGAACATGTTGGATAACATAACATCTCAATATGACGCATTCAAGTCTCTTTCTAGAGAAAAGATATCCTCAGTCTTTGAGAGATATTCTAAGCTGTTGAGCGAGTTGAAATTAAAGGAAAGACTTAACCTCTCCATGAGACACACATGAAGTCCATGTTGACTCTACCACACTATCTCGAGAACAAGTCTTTATCAATTAAGGAAACAATTGATTTCACAACTTTGCCCCTTGATGTCATATATGGAAAAATGAAGAAATACGAGGTGGAGCAAGTACAGAGAACTACATTTTACAGTTCTTATTTTATAGACAACAGAAGCATGACACTTTTAAAAACTGCTACACTTGTGGCCCATGATCCTAAAACTTTAGAATTTAAGGTTGTAACCCTTAGAGCTGAAAATGAGGTAGTTGTAGCTGAAATAGAAGACATTGACCCTGAAGCTGATGAGAGTGAATTCTACACTTTAGAAGGACACGAATAATTGGATGATTAATTTATGGCTTACATGGAAAAAAGTTTCAAAAATGTCCAATTCAAAATAAATCCTAACTACATATCTAGGGGATCAATGAGACAATTTCATAAAGGAAAATATTCTTCAGGATATGGCCCAAGAGCACCGTGCAAGTCAAACTGGGTTGATCGAAACAAGACCGGATGTTACAACTATAATGAACTATGGAGTTTTTCTTCTAATTGCAAGAAGCCTATAGAAGAAAAAGAAAGGAAGCAATAATATGAGAAGAAAGAAACTTATGAAGATATGAAAAAAATGAAGTTGAATGCAACGATTGCAAATCACAAAGGAAGAGATTACGTTGCTGAAAGCAAAAGCTGGGACGACACTTATTAGGATGAAGAGGTGGAATGAAAACCTTGCAATTATGGCACTCTTCAGAATCATCATCTTGGTTCTCACTTTCACCACTGTTGCCATGACTAATTTTAAGTATAAATATACTATTTGTAAGCTTACTTTATAATTGTTTAATGTTCATAATAGCATGATATAATATGAAATTGAAAACTTCTAACCTAGTTATCAAGATTAAAAATGAAGAATCTGAACATGAAGAATTTGGAATGCTTGTAGTCACATCTGATGATCTTAAATAAAAGAATGAGTACTTAGAAAATAAGGTTAATTGCAACGAGGAAAAAGTGAGTATTCTTTGGAATCAGATCTCTGAGTTAGATTTATAACTGAAATCATTCCAGAACTCTTCTAAAATTGTTAGGAGATTATAGATATTAGATGATCATGAAATATACACCAAAGCTGCTATAAGACTTGATTATACTAAGAAGAATGGTAAGAAACATTATGGTTCTTCAGAGATAACTGTATTGGTCAATAAGAAAGTACCATATGCGGTCAAGGATATAGAAACTCCTTTGTTCACTAAATTTATTTTAGAACTGATGGATGAAGTAGGCTTGCTTATCAAGGAAGATTTGTTGGATGAAGATGAGACTTAGAAAGTAGAGGAAACAAATAATTCACCTAGGAAATCAGTTAACTCTCAAAATCTTGTAAAATACTTCTACGATTAATTTATTAATTATAAAATATCCATGAAAAATTTGTGGATGATTAAAATCATCATCTTCAAATAATTTTGGATTTAGGAACATTAACTAAAATAGAAGATATTGGAATAATTTATATTCACAAAAAGTTAATATACTTTCGTATTTTAATTGTCTTAAACACCATATACTAAAAAAAATTGTGTTTCAGTTTAGTTTTTGCAAATGTAAAATGTTTTAAAAGAAAATTAATTTCAGATTATAACCAACCCAAGATATGTGCATGATATAACATGGATATTTAAAAGATAACAACATACTTGCAAACTTATGTGAAAATATATGAATTCAATACTAGATTTATTATTGTTGAAATATTGAAAATATTAGTTTGCGATTATTTATTGATAATATTATTTTTACTAGTAATTAACCAATTTAACACCATTTCTCATTTTAAAATACACAAATAATTTTTTTAGTTAAAACACAATACCTTTTTATTGAAAATATTTTAAAAATAAGTAGTGCACATACAAAAAATTAATCTAGAAATATATAATATCAATAAGTGATTTTCCCCAAAAAATAATTACTTGCTTTCATAAAATAATAAGCAAAACATGACAACTAATTTATTGGAAAAGAAAAAACTAAAAACTCGTCGTCTTGAGACAACAAAAGGCCTAGAATGGTAACTAAAAAATCAAGTCGTTGGATAATAGTTTACCTTTTTTAGATTAAATACTAATTATACACATGTACAAAAAACAGGACAAAAAAGTAATAGGGAAATCATACCCCTTACTATTTTGATTGATTTTTGATTTTTTGACATACATGTTAAAACATGAAAAGACAAATATTTCTTTGACATAAAATTTTAATTTTTATGTCATATTAAAAGTGAAATTCAAAATTTTTACATGCTATTTTTAGAAAGGATAGTTGTAGCATTTTACAATTTTTTCAAAACCCCATAGAAAAATTCAAAGTCTACAAAAAAGATACAAAATAATGTATAAAATGAGTTGGAAAATAGGGGTGTACATGGATCGGGTTGGTCCGGATTAAAGCATTCTATCAACCCAACCCATTAAAGTCGGTTGGATGATTCTCGAGCCCAACTCAATAAAATTATTTCGTAACCTAATCCAACTTATTGTACTTCAGGGTTTTTTTTAGGTTGGTTTGGACAAGTAATTAATAAATTTTAAAATTAAACATAAAACATCTATACAAATGATTAATTTACTCAAACATATTTTTAAGCATATTTTAGATATACTGGTCACTAAGCATATGTAGAATGATAGTATCCATTTGAAGAACCAGTATTTATTTGAGCTATATCATGTTACTGTTTCCCTTGCCTCTTAATTATTTTATATTTGTTGTGTACCAAAAGAGCTCTAGAGAAACAATGACATACTAGATAAATAAACAATTATTGCCTAGATAAAATTTTATACCGGTAAAACATGTCTACCAATATATTAAAAAAGAGTGCACATGCATTTGCTAAGCATATTAAGGCAAATACAAAAGAAAGAATATAGTATTCTTCTAGCACCCCAGTCCAACATCGATTAGATAAGGGCTTAAGTTTATAAGTAAAAGTAATACTACTATGTGTACCAATAAAACATAATCTTTTGGGGACCTATAGTGGCCTTGTTATTTATCTAAGTTGGTTGCATTGGACAGAAGGCTTCAGCTTATTTAGGACTCGGTATCGGGACTTGACCCAGTTTTTGAAAAAGGCTCGGGATCTGACCTGGTTTGTCATATAAGGAATTAGAGTTGACATTCAAAAACTTGATGTGTGAAGTTGCCGAAGGTGGGGATATGAATGCTGGTGGTATTATCCCGTAATGGATAAAGATTCCGATGCAGGGACACAAAACCAGCCAGTATTATCCCATAATTTCTAGAGAGGAATGCTCTAGAGCTGTGTGATGTCTATCCAGGCCTGACAAGGACGTTAGGAATTTAAGCGGGGTAAGTTTTAACAACCCAGTCCCGTATCGATAAGAAATGGGACTTGTGTTCAGTTTATAAGGTAAAGTACTACTCCGATGGGCACCAACAAATCATGATTTTTTGGGGGCCTGTGGTGAAATTATCGTTTACCTAAGTTGACTGCATTGGTCTAGTAGGCTTCGGCTTATTTAGGAACCCAAATCGGGACTTGACCCAATTTACGAAAAAGGCTTAGGATTTGACCTGGGTTATCTAATAACTTCAACATCGTAACATTATTAGGTTTCTAAGAATAATGAATACATTCAAGTTAACTTAAATATCAGTGTGCCAATATATTATTTACTATTAACGACATCGAAACTACAGAATATTGTAGCGGAGTATGAACATAAAATTTACAACTTCAAAATAGATTTCAAGAAAGAAATTTCTTATAAAGTTTGCATAAAATATAAATATACTCCGTAGTTTTAAAGTTAACATCTCAAATTTGAACATACCCTAGAAGGTCACAAAAATTGCAGAAAAGACACCATTACAAGCAGAATTTTGGAAAAGTTAAAGAGCAAAAATAATTGAAAATCTAATTATCTTTCCCGGGACACCAAGATCACTCTCATATGAGAATATATGAATTTTATAAGAATATTTTAAGAATTCAGGCTATTGTAACTCTAACAACTGGAAAATATGAAAATAAAGAGTGAGACAAAACAACTCGTACCTTAAAATTCAGAAATTGTGATGGATACTCAAGAAATTCACATGTCCCCAATTATACCCAACCCTAGTTCAAGGCTAAGACGTATCAAAACCTATAAGTCCTAAATCCTAAACCTATAATAGTAATTTGATATTTACCTTAGCTTCAAATATATTATGTTATCTTACTCTTTCTCCCTCCCATTCTTCTTCTCTCTCTATTCCTCCATCTTCCCTGATCAAAATAATAACATAAGTCTCAAAACCCTCTATTTTTTAATCTTTTGATGTATTTAAAGAAAAAGTACTTTTTAATAAGACATGTATATACATTATTTAATATTTTAAAATTAAAATAATATAGATATATATATGGATCTTATATTCTCCCCCTAATAGAAATATCATCCTCGAACTTACAAAACATTGCTAAAAAAGATGTGGATAATATCCACGAACAATTTCCTCTATCACCCAAGTAGCCTCTCTTTTGAAATGACCTTTACACAATACCCTCACAAAAGTAATCATTCGACAATGCATCACTCTTTCTCCACAATCTAAAATTCTTTCGGGGTTCCTCCTCATAAGTTAAATCCGGTCAAACTTTATCTAAGGGGTAGCTTACTACATGTGACATATGATAATATTATACCCTGTCAACAACGATATATTAAACACATTATGTACCTTTGACAACTGAGGTGGCAAGGACAATCTATATGTTACCTCTCCCACTTTTTCCAAAATCTCAAATAGGCCAGTATGTCTTAGATTCAACTTTCCTTTTAACCCAAAACATTGTACTTTCTTCTATGGAGAAACTTTTAAGAACACCTATTCACCGGCCTCGAAACTCAAAGTCCTACTATACACATCAACATTTTTTTTTTCGATCTTATGTTTGTCTCAATTTTATCATATCACCATTACTTTGTGTCAAAATCCAAAAGTGATTATTTTCGTTCAACCTGCAAGCCCAATCTAGTTTACAAGCCATCAATATATCTCCTAACATTTGAATAGTTATCTCTGACTGAAGATCTGTTTGCGAATAAAATACAGTGTTGAAACTAAGTTTAGTACCCCATGCCTTTTAAAATCCTTCCCAAAATCGAGATGTAAACCATGGATCTCGATCTGAAATAATGCTAACCAAAACCCTTTGTAATCTTATAATCTCATATTTATAAATTTCAGCCATTTTTTTTACTAAATCAATTGCTTGAATTGCCAAAAAGTGGACAGATTTTGTAAGTCGATCCATAACCACCCGAATAAGGTCATGCTTCTCAGTGTTCAAGGTAAATCCAGGAGGAAGTCCATGCATATATGGTCCCATTTCCACTCAAGTATTTCCAATGATCGTAATTCACCACCTGGCCTTTGATGTTTAATCTTAAAAAGTTGACAAGTCATACACTTTGACACATAACGAACAATACTCTTTTTCATACAACTCCTCCAAAACTGATCCTTCATGTCCCTATACATTTTGGTGCTACCAGGATGTAAAGAAAATGTTGTTTATAACATCCCACATCGATAAGAATAAGAACATTTGGGGCCTTTATAAATACAAGTCAATAACTAATGTGTACTAAAATATGTAGCTTTTTCGGACTGACTCGTGGTGGGTTGTTGGATCTAGTTATGCATTCAGTTGTGGATTTGGATGTTATAAATGATATCAGATCTCAACCTGGCGGGAAGGATGTAGGTATTAGCCAGGTTCCGTATGTTTGTTTATAGGCTTGACGAGGACATCGACCTAATAAAAGGAGATATTTTGTAACATCCCACATCGATAAGAATAAGTGTGACACCCACAATCTTGGGGTTAGGAAATGGGGACCCACACACCATTAAACTAACAATAAATAAACATAAACCCCGATTAACTAATAACAAGATCAAACAAGATTAAGTTTGAGACAAGATTACAACTACCAACCATATAATATATATTACAACCCAAAATGAAACCAAATTTACATAATCGATTTTGACTTGGAACTGACAGATAACCCAATGTATCTTTACCAACCTTCCGACTAAGCGCTTGCTCACACATAACCTGTACTACCTGCTCTGGCATCTGGAAGCCTACAACACGGTAGGGGCCACCAGGTACGCTCATAAAAGCAGTGCGCCTAAATCTGGCCATCCTCTTGCTTAACTTCCATGGTTAGAATAAAGCATAATATATGAGTATAAAACTCAGCAAGTAACTAAATGACAGTTCTATGATGCAATAAACAATATCTTTTCACAAATACTTTTAAGGCATTCTCTTTTAAAACTCTAGCTAGAGAAGGTTTATGAAGGGATAGTTGGGCTTTTAAGAATCAAGGTTCAAGAAAACGCGAAAGCCGACATTCATCACAACTTATCAACAGGATCCCAATGATCTTTCAAATGGAAAGCAAGAATCTATACAACTTTGGGAATCAATTATATGATTGATAGCAATATCAGGATATGAATCAGGGTTCACAAGCTGTACGCAAAACAATATCACAACTAACTCATTTCGAATCATTATAAACCATTTCATTTTCAAAAAATCAATTTGCTAAAGCAATATATTCAATATCTTTTATCAAACAATAAGGAACCCTTGATTGGACTACTTTAACTTTTAATTAATAATAATACGGGTGATCAGCCCGTACCGACCCCCATCTGGTCGTTAAGGTACCTATGGCATAATTTTCAGCCTTAAATTGGACTAGCCCCGCTAGTCTCTTATATGACTGGACTAGTCCCACTAGTCTCTTACGTCTCAATCCAATCCATCTGGAATTCATTTGGAAAACCTTGTTTGGAAAAGAAAGGTTTTACTAAATTCAATTTTATCATTACCAAGAATATGAAATCATTCAGACTCTTTCAAGTCAAAAATCATTCTTAAGATCAATTTCAGGGATTCAAAGAAATCAACAGAATCAAGACAACCAAATACCAGTGCTATGGTCAAGATCAAATGACAATAAGGATCGTAAGTTAAGGAATCAAATCGGTCTTAGAAATCAATACGAAACAAGGTATACAAAGGAAAGATATAGGTTGTTCAAAAATATACGCAAGGGTGTTCACAAAGGTTCTTACAATGTTAATAAGAATTCAAAGTATCTAAGGAATCAATAGGCAATAAGGGTATGAATCAATAGATTTACAGTCAGGTTGAAATAATAATCAAATCAGGTCATTACAAGAACACTACCAGGGTGTTTCAAGGAATCAATAATAGGTCTTGTACAAGAATCAATATCAGGGTTCAAGAATCAATAACAGGATATCACATGTTTATAAATGATCAATACTCTATCATGGAATTATCTAGGGTTGTCAAAAAATTTGAAAAATCCGATATTCGTCCGAAAAATTCGCATTTGTATCTGAAATAAAATGGATATTATCCGTATCCGAAATAAAGCGGATATTATCCGTATTCGAATTCGATGATTGCGGATACGGATACGGATACAGATATAGGCATATTCGCATCCAATAACATCTGAATCCGAATAAATATATTATATTTAAATATTTATATAATTTAAAATTTATTATATTAAATTTATAATATTTATATGTGTATATAAATACACATACACAGAGATATTTATATATATACAATTAAATATTATCTTTATACAAATTTTATTTAATTGTATAAATAGTATTGAGATATAAAAAAAATCATTTGAGTTCAACAATTTAAAGACAACAAATATATTGAAAAGATAAATAATAATTAATTTTTGAATAAATTAAAATAGGATTAAATCACTTTAACTCCTATTTTAATTTTTAAAAATGAAATTTTAATTTTTACTGTAGTTTTAATTTTTTTTTTGAATTTTTAATATAAAAATAAAAAAATCTGATTAAAAATCGGATTCGGATCCGAATATTATCCGTATCCGGATACTATCCGCCGGATCCGGATTCAGATATTATTCTAAAAATATTTTCGCATTCAAATACGGATACGGATATGAAATTTCAGATTCGGATTCGGATACGGATATAGGTAGATCCGTATCCAAAATATTCGTTTGACAACCCTAGAATCATCAATATCCTTTCAATACAAACATATACAAGTAGGCAGAGTTACTTGCCTGAACTCGCTTTCCTGTTTTACAAGGGCTGAACTACTGCCACCTAGCACACCTTTCCCTTTCCTAGCCTGAATACCCTCACACTCCGAATCTACAATCTAAAAATCAAAACCCTAATTAGATTCCCATTCGATGTTCCCAGAATGCTTAACAATTTCCCTTTATCGTAATACCCTAAGAGTAAATATACTCAATTATAAACATAAAGCACATTTTCTCCATATACTCGTATATCTTAACCAAATAGTCATCGCATCACATAACGCGACACTGTTACAACACATAGCATACAATCTTTATATCCAAATTATGTTATAATAATTCTACAGTCTTATATCAAGACGACCCAATCCCTCCTTTTATATCATTTAATTTGAACCAAAATAAACATATAAATCACACAATTCTTAGAAATCTTACATGCATTCACTTGGTAAGATATTGGAATCAAATCAATTACTTTTATACCTATAAATCATTCGGCTATAACACAAACACGAACGAGAAATAAAACAATTCTTTTAAATCCCAATCTAGCTAAATACAACACCATTCCTTAATCATTCAACCACTATTTATCCAAATTTAACCTCAATTCATCATTATTACACATGGGAGCACATAGTCAACACCTTGATCATATAATTCATCTTGATTTTTCTATAAATTTGATTTATACCATTCGAATTTCCCAAGAAACATCACATGCAACACCACAAATTGACATGCAAGTATAGGGAAACCAAAATTCTTTGTAACTTGAATCAAATTCAAAAACCCCCTTTTCAAATAGAGAAAATTTGAACTAAAAACCATTTAATCATGACAAAAGATTCTTTGATACTTAAACCTCAATTACCTTAAGAAAACAACTACCCTCTCCTTTTTATTTACAGAAATTCGAACGCAACACTAACACAAAACCAACCAAATTACATGCAACCATTTTAATGCTATCATTCATACTGTCACACATCAAAATCATTTTTCCCACACAATTTTTAAGAAAAATTCAAACCTATCAAGTGTTCAAAACCAAAAGAAACTTAAAACATTAACATGCAATGACTTTTAGTGACATGCATATAGATTTCTATGACATGCATCCCATTTCATTCAACTAAACACTAAATCACCTTGTAATAAACCTTATGTCCTATCTTCTAAGCACAAAACTTCATTTACCATCAAAACTCAAGAATTCATCGAATATCAAACATGCAATTTATATCTTAACAAGATTACATTATAGCACTAAGAAAATTATACTTCTAAAATCCCATCAGCTCTCCTTTGATCACGGCCGGTGGTGGCCGAACTCAAGAGTGCCCAAACACGAGTCTCCTCCTTGATTTTTGGACCTTCGAATCACATAACACTCTTGTTTATATTACCTCATGATCACATACCAAGAAATTGCACTTTATTAAAGAGATGAAGCTACGAAAAGTTGCTTAGAAACTTACATGCAAAGTGTAAATGAATAGAGGGTTGATAATGATGAGTATTGATGGGTAGATCTTTGAATTTGAGCTAGGTTTTGAGGTTGCATGTAAGAGAGAGAAGAAGAAAGATGGAGAGAGCCGAGAGAGGGAGAGGGTTCGGGAGTGAGGGAGGAAAACAGAGAGAGAAGAGAAGTGAGGGAAGAAGAGAAGAAAAAGAGAAGGAGGGTGGTTTATATAATGGTGTGGCAAGGGTAGTATGGTAATTGTGCCATAATTTGATTTTCACTTCTCATTTCTTTTATTCTCAATCCCAAAAACGAATTTGAATATTATAAAGCTCTCTCAGAATGGATGAAAATGGAAAGAATATTAATTTCAAATATAGGGTTCGAAACTAGCTTTCCAACCATGTTTAAAATAAATTTTAATCGTACGGTTTATTTTCTATGGATTTTACAAGATTGCACTCAAAATAGAAATAGAACTCACTTAAATAATTTTAAAATACACCGATCATGAAATAAATCCATCTATCATTTTTGTAAAGTCTTTAGGATTATTCTGAAGAGAACAAAACAAATCTCATGCCAAGAACATACTCGGATAATTTTATAAAAACATTTAAAGGTTCAATAAATCTTATTTTCAATCAAATAAACCCCTTTAAATCCTCTAAAAATCAACAAAGCACATAATCAAGCATATTTTCAAGCGATAGCACGTATTCACATTTCACGACTCGTACTCGATCACAAAATTTCCCTTTTTATTATTATTATTCCCCTTTTCGCATAACGGGTCACGTTCTGCTTGACGGCCCGACGCTGAGCATCTCAATTATGCTTCGAAATAAATCCTTTATACCAACTGACACGTCACTGAAATATAATACTTTCTTAAAAATTTCCATTCACATATCAACACATAGTTCACATTTAAATATTTTTTAATCTCTTTTAAACGGGTCCCATTTTGTTTGACGGTCCGACAACACAGCTTATCCCCTAAGCTGACTCATCAAACTGGAACACGTCATTTTACGTTCCCAGATACTAATGTACAATGAAGACAATTAACCAAAAAAATCATTTAACTCTTTATTTAATCACATAATTTATAATCACACCATATAATTATACTTTATTCGCTTAATCACGTCGTGAAATTCCCAGTCGCTACAATCTACCTCCTTAAAAGGATTTTGTCCCCAGAATCTAGTCTAAGCAAATAGATGGGGATACTTTTCTTGCATTTCATTCTCTAATTCCCAAGTTGACTATTCTACTTTAGGGTTTCTCCATAACACTCTAACTAGAGGTACCACTTTATTTCTGAGGGTTCTTTCTTTTCGATCTAAGATTCGAACTGGTTGTTCCACATAAGACAAATCTTGTTATATTTGCACTGGTTCCAATTTGATCACATGGCTTGCATTAGAATTATATTTCTTTAGAAGAGAAACATGAAACACATTATGAAGATGTTGCATCTGCGGAGGTAACGCTAATTCATAAGCCACTTTTCCAACTTGTCTAAGTACTTCGAATGGTCCAATATACACGGGACTCAATTTCCCTTTCTTTCCAAATCTGGATAAACCTTTCCACGAAGATATCTTTAATGACACTTTCTCTCCGGAATCGAATTGCATATCCTTTCGATCTCAATCCGCGTACTTCTTTTGTCGATCTTGAGCAGTAATTAACCTTTTTGGAATCATTTCCACTTTCTCTTTCGTTTGTTGAACTAGCTCTGGGCCAATTAATTTGCGCTCCCCATCTTCGTCTCAATACGAAGGGGATCTGCATTTTCTTCCGTAGAACGCTTCATAAGGCGGGATGCCAATACTCATATGATAACTGTTGTTGTAGGAAAACTCAATCAATGACAAATGATCATCCCAATTTCCTTTGAAATCTATTGCACAGGTTCGCAATATATCCTCGGTCGTTTGAATTTTCCTTTCACTTTGTTCGTCGGTCTGCGGATGATATGCCATACTTATTTTGAGCTTAGTTCCCAAATGATCATGAAATTGTCGCCAAAATCTCGAGTTAAATCTCGGATCTCTATCAGATATGATAGATACTGGAACTCTGTGACGCATTACAATCTCGTCCATATACAATTTGACCAACTTTTCCAATGAAAATATTTCGTTGATGGGCAATAAATGTGTTGACTTCGTTAATCGATCAACTATTACCCAAATTGCATCATGATTGGACTTGGTCTTTGGTAAACCTACCACAAAATCCATCGCGATATGTTCCCATTTCCATTTAGGTATGTCCAGTGGTTGAAGCAATCCACTTGGTCGTTGATGCTCTGCCTTTACTCTTTGGCACGTATAACATTTACTTATCCATTCTGCAATTTCCTTTTTCATGTTTGGCCACCAATAACTCTCTTTTAAGTCCCTGTACATCTTTGTACTTCCAAGGTGAATTCAAAATCTTGAGTTATGTGCTTCATGCAAAATCTCATGCTTTAGCTCCACAATGTTAGGTATCCAAATGCGTGAATTAACGTGATATATTCCTTTTTCATCCTTTTGAGCTTTAACTTCCTCTCCTGTCAACTTATCTTTCTCGTGGTTCATTACTTGCTCTTGACCACATCGAATCTTTTCCAAAATTTCTTGTTGAAATGACATTGCATACATGGCTCCTTTTCCTAATTTTGGAATTTTTACTTCTATTTCCAAATTTTCAAAATCATTGATCAGTTCCTTTGATGAAGTTAACACATTCAATCTTTCTTTGTGGCTTAAAGCATCTGCTACCACATTCGCCTTTCCAGGGTGATAACTTATCGTACAATCGTAATCTTTGATCAATTCCAACCACCTTATTTATCTCATATTCAATTCCTTCTGAGTGAAAATATACTTTAAACTCTTATGATCCGTATAGATCTCACATTTTTCTCTATATTGGTAATGCCTCCAAATTTTAAGAGCAAACACAATTGCTGCTAATTTCAAATCATGTGTGGGATACTTTTGTTCATGCGGCTTTAGTTGCCTTGATACTTATGCTATTACTTTCCCGTGTTTCATTAACACACATCCTAACCCTTTATACGAAGCATCGCTAAAGATCATAAACTCTCCTTTTTGATCTGGTAACACTAGCACTGGGGCGGTTACCAACCTCTTCTTTAACTCTTGAAAACTTTCTTCGCATTTATCCATCCACATAAACTTCTCATTTTTCATTATCAACCTAGTCAATGGGACAACAATCTTAGAGAAATCTTGCACAAACCTTCTATAGTATCCGGCTAATCCCAGAAACTTCTGACTTCCGTAGAAGTATTGGGCCTTTCCCAATTCATCACAGCTTCTATCTTAGCTGTGTCCACTTTAATTCCTTCTCTATTGACTACATGTCCAAGAAACTGTACTTCCTTCAGCCAAAACTCACACTTTGAAAACTTGGCGTATAACTTTTCTTTTCTCAAGAAATCCTCAAATGCTCCATATGATCTTTCTCCGTCTTGGAATATATCAAAATATCATCGATAAATACTATAACGAACTTATCCAAATACTGCTTGAACACTCTATTCATAAGATCCATAAATGCGACTGGCACGTTCGTCAAACCAAACGCCATTACCAAAAACTCATTGTGTCCATATCTCGTTTGAAATGCTGTCTTGGGTATATCTTCCGCTTTAATCTTCAGCTGATGATACCCATATCTCAAATCAATCTTGGAAAAATAAGTAGCTCCTTTTAACTGATCGAATAAGTCATCGATTCACGGTAGAGGGTACTTATTCTTCACCGTCAACTTATTCAATTCGTGATAATCAATGCACAACCTCATACTTCCATCTTTCTTTTTCACGAATAACACTGATGCACCCCACGGGGATATACTTGGGCATATTACTCCTTTTTCCAACAACTCTTGTAACTGCGTTGCTAATTCCTTCATCTCTACTGGCGCCATTCGATAGGGTGCCTTCGATACTAGTTCCGTTCCAGGAGCCAAATCAATCATGAACTCGATCTCTCAATCTGGAGGTAGTCCAGGTAATTCATCTAGAAACATATCGTGGAAATCTCTTACTACTGGAATATCCTCAATCCTTACGGATTCTCTCTCTACATCTTTGACAGGAGCCAAATAAGCTTCGCATCCTTAACATAAAAATCTCTTTGTCTGAATCACCGTGAGAAACTTCTTCTCTTGTCTTTTTTCCTTGAATATCACTTTGATACCATCCTTAGTCTTTAACTTCACCTTCTTGCATTTACACTCTATTTTCACCTCGTGGTTTGACAACCAATCCATTCCTAATATAACGTCGAATTATCCTAAATTAAAAGGAATTAAGTCAGCAGAAAAGTGCCGACCTTTTATAACCACATCGCATTTAGGACAAATCCTATCAACAAAGACTTTTTCTTGATTTTCTACTTCTATAATCAAATTGGGTTCAAGAGGGTGAAAGGAATATGTCCTAAGTCCAATCATGTATTAGGATTTAGGAATAACTTTTTATGTAATCTGTTTTGATTTCATTGATATTAATAAAATACTTGTTTTGTTTTTATTACGGGCTCTATCTATTTAAGTATTTAAATAAGATATACCATAGTTTAGAGTAAAGCTTTTTATGAATTATGATGAGATCATAATAGTGAGACCTAAAAGATGATAACTCTAAACTTAAATAGTTCCTGATCATAGGATTACTAACTGGTAATTAATTATCCGCAAAGATCGGTACATACTATGCTTGCTTCATTATGAAGGATGTCTGTTCTCATAGACATTTGTGTGGTGACACTATAGCTAGTATGTAGGTGCTTATTATAGAATAAGTTCACTGAACATGACTCGCACAGCTGAACAACTGATGGAGTTCACTCACGTGTCAGCAGTTGTTCACATAGTGATAGTTGTACAAGTATCCTTAGACTTGAGGTCATCATAGTCATCTTGTGTACACTGAACTATGCTTTGGTTTAGTTCTTAGTCTCCAGGGACAATTATTAAGGCTATACCGGGTATAGGAATTTGTACACGAAGATAGTGTATGATCAATAAAGGATCTACCCCTTCCAGTGAAGGAAACGAATGTTCAAGGCTGATCCACTTATGCTAGTTCAGGAATCTCTGGCCAGAGTGAATGAAATTAGAAAGGAGTTTCTAATTTGCATAGAACTAAGCATAGTAAATGGTAAGCAAGTGATTAAATTAGATAGGCTTGACACAAGATCCATGCCTTGTATTTAATCAGGACATTGTAGGGTAGAAGGAGTTTATTGTACGGTAACTATTCACTGAATAGGTTCTTGGTATTCTAAGCAGTGAATTCGTATTATCTGGATAGTCGCGATATGCTGAGAAGTATCCCTCACAATGTAGAATAAATATGATTAATTAATTAATCATATTTAATAAATTAGAGAATTTATATAAATAATGATAAAATAGTTTTATTATTATTTATTTCTACTACCGGCTTAATATTGAACCTACAGGGTCAAACCATAAAAAGAGAATGATTTAATGGTGGAGAAATTAATTAATAATGGCTGATAATTATTTATTTATGAAATAAATAATTAAATGGCAAATTTAATAATTGATTATGATTTAATTGATTATAAATTAATTAAGAAAAGTTCTTAATATTATTAATTAAGAATTTAATTTTGGAAATTAAATCAAGAGAGAGAATTATTTCTAAAGTGTTTAGAAAAAGGATTAATAATTAAAAGGTGTTTTAATTATTATTGAGAATAATAAATGGGTTAATAATAATAATATTTTATGAGAAAATTTCAGCTGAAAATTTTGCCTATAAATATACTATTATAAACCCTATTTTTATTCTAACCCAAATTTTTCAGAAAACCTAATTCTCTCCACCTCCTCCTCCTCCTTAGCATCGTTTTCTTGGTGGATACCGGTGGAGTGCTTCACGTTTGAGGAGAAGCTGCTAAGGATCTCCGATCGTTGCTTTTGGATCACTATTAAAGGTTAGTAATCGATTCATATATTTTAATCATGATTTATATGCTTTTATTTGGATTTTATATGTGTAAAAGTGTTTTACCATGCTTCCGCTGTGATTAAAATCCAATAATGGTATCAGAGCATAGGTTGTATGCATATAGATCTGTGGTAAAAATTTCAAAATTTAATGTGCTTGTATGAATTAATTATGATTTTTACAAGTTATATTATGGATTAATTATGTCTGATGAGAAATCATTTCTCAGAATAATTTTGAATGTTGATCTGGGTTCTACAAGTGTTGTAGATCGTCTGGGTATTTTTTTTCATAATTTTATGATGTATAGATTTTTTATTATGAATTTTTGAAGATCTTGCAATTAAATTCGTAATTAAATAATCATGTATATATATATAAATTATAAGTATGTATATATATATCTGTTGTGGTTGCTGTACTGATGGCACGGAAGCAAAGAGAAGACACAGATGTCAGGTACGGCTGCACGGCGATCGAAAGAAGAAGCTGTCAGGCGGCTGCTGCAGGCGCGTGTGGCGCACGCGCGCGCGGGGGGTGTCGCGCATTCCGGGAATGCGTTACACCCTGTGGCGCATTCACGGAATGCGTTACACCTTTTAATGGCTTAAGAGGCTTTTAACGCATCACAGGAATGCGTTACAGAGCTAGTAATGCGTTCCTGTAATGCGTTACAGCCCATCTGTTATTTTTAAATTTGATTTCTGGGAGTTTCGTAACTCCGTTTTAGGCGTGCAATATATCGTTGGATTCGTTTTTCCGAGACGGATCTAATGGATTGATCAAATTTTAGTTTATATAAAAGTTTTGAACTGTTTATATTTCCGAAAGTGTTTTAAAGCTGTTTTTAACTGTTTTAACTGCTTTTAAATGCTTCATGTGATACATAGAGATGTATAATGCTTAGACCAATATGCTAGATGATGTAACATGCCTACCTTAACGTTTATTCATGTTTATATATGTGATATATGCTTAGTTTATCATGCGATGATAGATTTAGGTGAACTTAAATGAACATAAGGCGTTTGTTAGACAATCTAGTATAGTGAAATTGTTTCATAACCTTAATAATAATATTATGAATACAATCATGAGATTCTTGTGTTTATGAAACACGTAATTGAATATGAATTTTCAATATTGAGAGAAAGGATGATTCTGTCAACAACAGATTTCTATCTGTAAGAAAGGGTTATTAAGTGACACCTCTTGACAATGCTCCACCCGATCTGGGAATCATCTGATTATTGATTATTAATTTGAAATATTTAATTTAAAAGGAAGAATCTCTTTATATTATGACTGTAACATAATATAATCCCTCTAAAATTAATTAATATCAAGTAGTAATTGGCCAATGACACAACGGGCTTGTGTCGGTCATAGCCTTCCAACATGATAGAAAAGTAGTTCTTATTTTTAAATCATTGTCGGTTCGTGCTACAGCCGAGGGCTTTGATTTCGAAATAAGAAATACTTGTCTATTACATAGAGATGTGTACATTGAGTAAGAATCTAAAGGTCGGTATGTGCCACAGCCGTGGGCCGTTGGAGACTGATTCAAATGTACGGAATGTTGGGTTAGACTTGACTTAGAATATTGAGTTTGTCGTGCTACAGCCGTGACTCAAGTATTCAAGAGGCTAAAGTTTGATTAGGGAATAACATAAGATGTAATTGACAAGATTTGTCTGCCTATTGAACATTACATGGCGGTTCGTGCTACAGCCGGGGTTGTGTAATGGAATGTAGGATCCCTATTCCCACTAGCATTATGAATGCTTAATTTTTTCACGTAGGGGGTTGAATAAATTAGATAAACTAGTGGGAGCCACTTATGAATAAAGACCCGATTCATATAGTGTTTTGAAATGAAATTGAATATTTGCTAAGTGTTGTTATGTGTTTATCATTTACAGATTTACTATATTATGTCTTATGCACTATCACTCAGGAGCATACTAGATGCTCACAAGTTGACTGATCCTAATTTAGCTGTATGCTTTCACTGTAACAAGTTAGGGCACTGGAAGAGAAACTGCAAGGTTTACCTTGCAGAATTGAAGAAGATGAAGGGTAGTAAGACTACCGCTTCTGATTCAGGCATGTTCATGATCGAAGTTAATATGTCACTAGGTCAAATTTCTACTTGGGTATTAGATACCTCCCGTGGTTCTCATATTTGCAATTCGTTGCGAGGACTAAAGGGAAGTAGGAATCTTGAAAAAGATGAAGTGATTCTACGTATGGGCAATGGAGCAAGGGTTGCGGCCATAGCTGTAGGATCATTTAGTTTACATATGCCTACGGGCAAGACTATTATTTTGAATAATTGTTATTACGTTCCCTCTATTGTGAGGAATATTATTTCTATCCCTATGTTGGATTTGGATAGTTTTTCATTTATTATTAAGAATAATGAATGTTCTATCCTTAGAGATAATGTTCTTTATGGACGTGGAATTTTAAATAATGGTCTGTATGTATGTGACGTAGAGCATGATTTACTTCAGATTGAACAAACTAATAAAAGAAAACGAGATAATGAAAATCTGACCTATTTATGGAACTATAGGCTAGGTCATATTAGTGAAAATAGACTTCGGATATTGCATAAGGAAGGGTTACTAGACCCCTTTGATTTTGAATCATATCCTACATGTGAGTCTTATCTATTGGGTAAAATGACCAAATCTCCATTTAGTGGACATGGAGAGAGGGCTACAGATTTGCTAAGATTGGTACACATAGATGTATGTGGACCAATATCTACGCAAGCCATGGGAGGATTTTCGTACTTCATTACTTTCATAGATGATAGATCTAGATTCAGATATGTGTATTTGATGAAACACAAGTCTGAAGCCTTTGAAAAGGTCAAGGAATATAAACATGAAGTGGAGAAACAAACCAAACACAGTATTATAACTCTTCGATCAGATCGAGGTGGTGAATACTTGAATGGAGAGTTTCTAGATTATCTCAAAGAAAATGGTATAGTCTCCTAGTGGACTCCTCCATATACTCCACAGTTGAATGGGGTATCTGAAAGAAGAAATCGAACTCTGTTAGACATGGTTCGGTCCATGATGAGCTATGTGAATCTTCCAGTATTCCTATAGGGTTACGCATTGGAAACCTCAGCATATTTACTGAATAAGGTGCCTTCCAAATCTGTTCCTCAAACTTCATATGAGATATGGAAAGAAAGGAAACCGAGTCTTAAACACGTTAAGATTTGGGGATGTCCAGCTTATGTCAAAAAAGTTGACCCAGATAAGCTGGAATCTCGATCCGTAAAATGTAGTTTTGTGGGATATCCTAAAGAGACTTTAGGGTATTACTTGTTAGATATATTTGATAATGTCATGGCTAATATAATTTATGTTTAGATTTCAGATCTTACTTAACAGGATAAATCAGTACTTAACTGATTGATCAGTACTTATACTGGAAGTCAGGACTTAAGGATATCAGTACTTATATTATCAGGAGATAATCATCAGACGTTAGATATCAGAACTTAAGTGCTGAAGGACGATCATATAAGGACAGTAGTTGATTAAAGGAAAGAAGATCAAGATAAACATAAAAAGAGATATGCATTAAGAAGGAGTTCCGTGAAGAATGGAATACTTGGATGAAAAGATATCTGATTGATATATTTTAGGAAGCAGAATTATATTCCATATCAATTAGCGATTATCTTGTAACTGTGTAGTATATAAACACAGACATAGGGTTTACACTATAAGTGTTATTATATTCGAGAAGATTATTTATTGTAACCCTAGCAGCTCTCGTGATATTTGTTCATCACTGAGAGGTAACAGTTCCATACTGTAACAGAGTTTATTGTTTCAATAAAGTTTATTTTCTGTTACTTAATATATTAAATATCGATTTGATTGTATTATACACTGTATTCACCCCCCTCTACAGTGTGTGTGACCTAACAAGTGGTATCAGAGCCTATCTGTTAACACACATATAGTTAAAGATCCAAACACAATCATGTCGGACACAGAAACTCCAACTAAGCCTACCAAAACTGAGGAACCACCAAAGACACAAATTCAGAGTCGGTATGAGACCATCAGAGTTCCCATACTGAGACCATCTGAATATCCCATATGGAAGGTAAGGATGACCATGTTCCTGGAAGCAACAGATCCAGAATACCTTGATAGAATCAAGGAAGGGCCTCACAAACCAACCAAACTCGCTGTTGCAGTTGCAGGTGAAGCAGCAAAGACCGTACCAAAGGAGAAGAGTGATTATACTGCTGAAGATATAGCATCAATTGCTAAGGATGCTAAGGTACGACACTTACTGCATAGTGCCATTGATAATGTAATGTCAAACAGGGTAATCAACTGCAAGACTGCTAAGAAGATATGGGATGCTCTGGAAACAAGGTGTCAGGGAACTGACACAATTAAGAAGAACAGGAAGACAATACTCACTCAAGAGTATGAACATTTTGACTCAAAGACTAATGAGTCATTGAATGATTTATATGATAGATTTGTCAAACTTTTGAATGATTTGTCATTGGTTGATAAAGAGTATGATCTTGAAGATTCGAATCTTAAATTCCTGTTAGCTCTTCCTAAATGCTGGGATTTGAAGGCAACGATAATAAGAGACAACTACAATCTTGATAAAACAACTCTTGATAAAATCTATGGAATGCTCAAGACTCATGAGCTTGAGATGGAACAAAGAAGCAAGAGGAAAGGAGGAAAGTCAAGGACAGTTGTTAGGTCCCAATGTGTTTGTAGAAGGGGGGTTCAATACAAACAGTACCGAATAATCGAATTAAATGCGGAATAAAAAATGTGAAACAAAATTCAAGTTAAATAAAAATATTATTAAACTTGAAAGGTGTTACAACAACTGTATCGATTACAAGGAATTAATCTCAAATTAATTATCACAAATCTAGAATAAATTCGACATGAACTTTTTCTATTTTTGTAATAATTAGAATCAAGTGCTAAACGCAATTTGAGATTAAGTTCTACGGATTTTGATCCGCTAGATTGTTATACAAGAACAAGATAATGATTTCTAGTGGTTTGGATTTAACTTTACTAGCTAGAAATTGTGATCTTGATTTTAGCAGAGAAGAGATGATATATTTTTCAGCTTCTGCTTTTCTTTGTTCTTGAACTGTTTTTCGGATGAATGATTGACTTCTGTTGCTTCTGTTGTTTAAATAATAAAACAACCACCTGATTTGTTGGCAAGACAATCCTTTTAGCTCAGGAAGACAATCCATTGAGCTAGCAAGACAATCCATTGAGCTAGCAAGACTTTTGGTGAGACTATTGATTGAACTAGCAAGACAATCAGAATGAACTGGCAAGACAATCCTCCTCCCAGTGTAACTTTCGGTATGACAATTGAAATGACTTGGCATGACAATCGGTATGACAATCCAGATTGTCATGCTAGTTCATTTTCAATTGTCTTGCTGATTTAAACTGATTTTAATCCAAAAACAATTCTGAAAAATCTTAATATTAATTCAGAATTAATTAATCAATTAATTCAATTAATATATAAATTAATCTTTGCAGATATAATTTATTTTCTTAATTAAATTATATGACTTAATTAATTAATAGAGAATTAATACTACTCTTGAACTGCAACCATTCTTCTGTAAATCTTCTGAAAATTATTGAAAATTATGAATCAATTCCACCACTTCAATGTTGACACTCGATGTACTGTCTGGTTCATGAGTGACTAACTTCCGTGACATTTCTTCATGTCTTGACTTTGATACTTGATTTTCTTCAGATTAAATCCTTGTAATTATCTGATACCCTGACGAGATCTCTGTCACTTGATTAAATCCACAACCTTGATTTATATCACTGAGGCTTGATCAATTTCTTGAACTTCTTCCAGTGAATTAATTCCTCAAGTCTGTAGATGAACCTTGTTTTCGAATCCTTTGATAGATGTTACTTAGCGAGATCTCTTTGACGGTAGATCCACTATTTACTTATTATATTCTTATTTCAGTTGAGTTAAATCCTCGAATATACAAATAGGCTATGACATATGCCTTACAATCTCCCCCTATTTGTTTGTTAGACAATAACTCACAAATATCTAGAGGATAACTCAACTAACAAATAAGAAAAAGATATAAACAGAAATGCAAAGTAAATAGCAGAAAAGTTCTGGATGACATTTAACCTTTTCCAGATTCCAAGTAAATGTTCCTCTAGACTGAACATATCTTCAAGTAGTTTCATCTTCTTCTGTACAACCACATTTCCTGTTGAGAAGTGCATATCTGTCTTGCTTCTCCCCCTATGAGAATCAACTGATTAAAGAAGATCACCTTCGTTTACCACCTCTCCCGTACAATAGGATCCGCAGATAAAAACCAATGGTACTCCCCTTTTGAAAACAGCTTCTTCCCTTACTAGAAAATCACCTTGTGTTTACCACCTCTCCCATACAATAGGATCCGTAGTTACAAATAATAATGGTGTGGTGTAGTGTACATGTAGGATCTTTTTCTTCCTCCCTGCTATTTCTCCCCCTTAGTTGAGGAATCCTCCAAACTATTACTTAAGCTTTTATCTCCCCCTTAAAGAAGGAATGTATGCCGTCATCTGAAGGAGTTCTCATATATCACTTGGTTGGAAAAAAAAAACAAGTAGTTTCTCTTTCTTCCTCACTGTGAGTGTGTGATTCTGTTTAGTGTACCTCACATGTGTTTCGCTCTTCTCTCCACTCGTGTTTACACTCATTCTCACAAGTGTATCAGTCTTCTCTCATAGCTCCATAATCCAGCTGTACCTGCAAGGAAAATCACCTTAGCCATCCTTAAGGAGGTCACAGGTGGTGCAATGGGAGTTCACAAATCCCCATCCTTGTTAAACTCGTCAGATAAATCTGAGTCATAATCTACAAGTTGCTAGTTTCCCTTTTAGGGTTCCAGATTTGAATTCTGGGAAGGTAAACAATGATCCAACAAATTTAGCATAAAGATCAAAGTTCCCTTCTAATGTCTGTGAAGACATTTCCTTGTGACTCATCAGGTAATATCTGAATCATTATCAACAAGTTGCCGATCTGCACCTATGTCAGATCCACTATCCGCAGATGCATCCAGGGGATTTAAGCCTGGGGAGGTAGACACTGACCACTGACATATGGCTTTTGGATCAGTATCCTCTCCTAACACCTGTAAAGGCAATTGGTCCACTAACGAACCTTGAACAATCGAATCTGACCTTAAAATGGTCGAAACTCTTATTTCCGTCAACTCATCCTTTGTGTGTGTAACCTTTCCTTGTGCATCAAGAATTGTTTATATTTGAAGTGGTGACACTACATCGGATACCTTGGCCGACAGGCAAATTTCAATAGACACACCCTGTTGAGAGAATGAATCTAGTAACTGTTTTTGTGCCTTTTCAGCCATTACATCTTTTTGAGAAGATGTATGGGGGCTAGCAGTTGTCTCGGTTTAAATACTACTCATCTATGTAGGAGACAGAGCTACTGGGTTGACTTCAGAACCTTCCTTATGTGGTGCACTAAGGCACTATCTCCCTCGCACTCATCCATACTACATTTAGTGGTAAGAGAGTGTTGGTTGGTTCTGTTTCTGTGTTTGTCTTTTACAGTCTGGGATAAATGTTGTGGGTTTTCAACCTCATGACTGTCAATGAAAGAAAGTCATTGGAGACTGAACCTGTATCACAGAACATATGGTAATAGAGAGAAAATGATTTACCATAGTGATTTCAAAAGATTTTACATGACATAAGAAATCACTAATGTATAAAGAAGTTTGATTTTGTTTTTTTAATATGAATGAGTTTTTGATAAAACATTGATCACTTAGGGTAAAGTCGAAGTAATTCTCATTCATGTTAAAAGCTTACAAATATCTGCAACATAATGTCAACAACATATCATTGACCGATACTTGTCAAGTACTTTAGATACTAATTGTTATGTTGCATAAAATTTAAAATAAAATAAAATAAAAATAAAATAAATAAAAATAATAATACAATACAAATAATAATAATAATAACAAATATCAATGAATTAAATACCAAATATCTATCAACAAGATATCAGCATTCAATTTCATATATCATACAATATTTACAATTACTAAATATAAATAAAAACTTATATAAATATAGCAAAAATATAGAAACTATTTACAAGTTCAATGATAACATTACCAGCTTGCAAACAGCCATATCCCTCGGATAAACCTTTGCTGTTATCTCCAAAGGTAACCAGGGGGCAGCTTTCTCAATCCATATTTGATAGCAGGGCTCTATCTCCGGTCATATGTCTTGATGATCCACTGTCAAGAATCCACACTACCGGTTACACCTGTTTAATGCCCTGCACTACAAATGGATTAGACCTTCTTTTTTGGAACCCAAACTTGGTTGGGCCCGACATACTTATAGAACTGTCCTTTGTCAGGCAAAACAACATTTTTAATTTTAATTGCCTCAACTTTCTCAATGACTGAACATTTGACCTTGTAAACAGCCTTAACAAATTTCTGTTTAAGCTTAGGCACAAATGTCTCCTTTCTAGCCTTAGAAGGACTAGCAGTCTTAGACCTATCATGCTTCTTGTTATTCACATGCTGACGAGGAGTAGTCTTATCATTAGAAATATGCTTACCATTAAAATAAGCATACATCATATTAAAAGCACAAGACATACAATTAGAAACACCACATGCTTTATGAGAGTGATTAATAGTAGGCAATTTATGCATGGCAGACATGGCATTTTTGTTATCCAACTCATGTATGTCTGAGTTAGTCTCAATTGCTTTCACAACTTTGACTGGAACTTTCGACACACTTGACTTGGAAACAACCTTCTCATTAGCATGATCTTCAGCACATATTTCTTCCTGAATAACAGAAGAGGTCACATCAAATGGTTCAGCAATTGATGGTTTATAGAGGGGTTCATCAACACCCTTAAGCACATGTGGTACTTCCCTCCCTTTAGCACAGACACGAGGAGGGGAGTTTATGCCTAATTCTCCAATAGCAACATTGTAATCATAACCTATTCCAGATGTTTGATTAACAGATTGCTTACTGTAGAACTCTTTAGCCTTCGAACAAGAATTGAAGTAGGCTCTAACCTTAGTCTCAAGACCGGTGATCTTGTCTTTGAGAATAGTTTCGAGTTTTCTATAACAGTCAACTCTATTCTCTAGAAAAGATACTTGTTCTTTTAATTTGTCTTGATTAATGTGCACAAGTCTTAATTCATTGACCTCTTTCTCAAGGTCTGTGATCTGTAAACTTAACAGTTCATTATCACGACGTGCACAATCTAAGTTACCTCTTAGATGATAAACCATTGCAGCATCAGAAAGTTTTACCTCTATTCTTGACGATGAAGCTTTTCCATCAATAGCCATAAGAGCAAGATTTCTTTCTTCTTCATCTTCACTGTCAGTATCATCCCAGTTTCTTCCCTTTGCCAGATAAGCCCTTTCAGAGTTCTTTCTTACTTGCTTTGGCTTCCTACATTCTGTGGCAAAGTGTCCCAACTCATTGCAGTTATAGCATCTAATGGTGCTCCGATCAACCATCCCTGTTTTGTATCCACCACTGCTGGTGTTAGAGGATGAAGATCCACCTTTCTGAAATTTGTTGTAGTTGGATTTGTACTTAAGCTTGGGATTCCTCTTGAATCTGACATGGGAGAATCTCTTGACAATTTGGGCCATTGACTCGTCTTCCAATTGCTCCAGCTCTTCCAAGGAATAAAAATCATCACTTGATTGATTTATAGTAGGAGGATCATATTCTGCTACTAACATATTTTCCTCAGCCTTATAACACTGTACCATTCTCTCCAATTGTTGAGATTGCTGTTGTTGTTGACCTTCAGCTACAAGCGCAGTAGATGTGCTGACCATTCTATCCTTCCCGTAGACTTCCTTCTGTTGAATCTGCTCCAACTCATAGGTTTTTAACACTCCATAGAGCCTGTCCAAAGAAATCTCACTCAGATCTCTAGCTTCTCTAATGGAAGTGATTCTATGTTCAAGATGAGTTGGCAGTGTTAAAAGGAACTTTTTGTTGACCTCCCTGATTGAATAAAATTTTCCATTGATGTTCAGGTTGTTAATCAACGCATTGTACCTCTCAAACACTTCAGTAATTCCTTCTCCTGGATTTGATTTAAAATGTTCATACTCAGAGGTTAGGATCTCCAACTTGTTCTCCCTAACGTCCTCTGTGCCTTCATTGATCATCTCAATAGTTTCCCACATGTGTTTGGAATTTTTACAGTTCATCACATGTCTGTTCATTAAGGGATCAAGGGAATCAATTAAAATTAATTGAAGGCTGGCATCCAATGAGGCTTCTTCCTTTTCATCAGGAGTAAAATCTTCAGGATCTTTAGGATAGGTTCTGGCTTTGGTGATCACAACATCATCTACTATCACCTCTGGTTCAATAACCATCAGAGTTCTTATCCCCTTCTTTAACAAGTTTGAATATTTGGGATTTGCCACTTGTAAAAACAAGAGCATCTTCTTCTTCCACATAATATAATTCTCTTTTTCAAATTGTGGAATTTTAACGGTTCCAACTTTTTGTGAAGTCATTATGAATTTTTGAATGAATAAAAATTCAAGGAGTTGAAAAATCACAAAAGTCTAGGATCTTGATTTGTTCGTTAATCAGAAGGCTCTGATACCAATTGTTAGGTCCCAATGTGTTTGTAGAAGGGGGGGTTGAATACAAACAGTACCGAATAATCGAATTAAATGCGGAATAAAAAATGTGAAACAAAATTCAAGTTAAATAAAAATATTATTAAACTTGAAAGGTGTTACAACAACTGTATCGATTACAAGGAATTAATCTCAAATTAATTATCACAAATCTAGAATAAATTCGACATGAACTTTTTCTATTTTTGTAATAATTAGAATCAAGTGCTAAACGCAATTTGAGATTAAGTTCTAGGGATTTTGATCCGCTAGATTGTTACACAAGAACAAGATAATGATTTCTAGTGGTTTGGATTTAACTTTACTAGCTAGAAATTGTGATCTTGATTTTAGCAGAGAAGAGATGATATATTTTTCAGCTTCTGCTTTTCTTTGTTCTTGAACTGTTTTTCGGATGAATGATTGACTTCTGTTGCTTCTGTTGTTTAAATAATAAAATAACCACCTGATTTGTAGGCAAGACAATCCTTTTAGCTCAGCAAGACAATCCATTGAGCTAGCAAGACAATCCATTGAGCTAGCAAGACTTTCGGTGAGACTATTGATTGAACTAGCAAGACAATCAGAATGAACTGGCAAGACAATCCTCCTCCCAGTGTAACTTTCGGTATAACAATTGAAATGACTTGGCATGACAATCGGTATGACAATCCAGATTGTCATGCTAGTTCATTTTCAATTGTCTTGCTGATTTAAACTGATTTTAATCCAAAAACAATTCTGAAAAATCTTAATATTAATTCAGAATTAATTAATCAATTAATTCAATTAATAAATAAATTAATCTTTTCAGATATAATTTATTTTCTTAATTAAATTATATGACTTAATTAATTAATAGAGAATTAATACTACTCTTGAACTGCAACCATTCTTCTGTAAATCTTCTGAAAATTACTGAAAATTATGAATCAATTCCACCACTTCAATGTTTACACTCGATGTACTGTCTGGTTCATGAGTGACTAACTTCCGTAACGTTTCTTCATGTCTTGACTTTGATACTTGATTTTCTTCAGATTAAATCCTTGTAATTATCTAATACCCTGACGAGATCTCTGTCACTTGATTAAATCCACAACCTTGATTTATATCACTGAGGCTTGATCAATTTCTTGAACTTCTTCCAGTGAATTAATTCCTCAAGTCTGTAGATGAACCTTGTTTCTGAATCCTTTGACAGATGTTACTTAGCGAGATCTCTTTGACGGTAGATCCACTATTTACTTATTACATTCTTATTTGAGTTGAGTTAAATCCTCGAATATACAAATAGGCTATGACATATGCCTTACAACAGTTGCTCTTAAGGCTGAAGAAGAATCCCCCAAAGCAGCTTCCTCAAGGAAAGACAAGGGTAAAGCTCTTGTCATAAAGTCTGAAACTGAGTCATCAAGTTCTGAAAGTGATGATGACTCAGATTCTGAAAGCTTGCCTGAGACTGATGTTGATGAGGAGATGATGAAGCTGTGTGCTCTTATGGTGAAAGGAATCACAAAGATTGCATACAGGAAGTTCAGGAAGGGAAAGAAGTTTTCCAGGAAAGGCATAAGTTCTGATAAGAAGAATTTTAGAAGATCTGAAGGCAGAGGAGGAAAGTCTGACAGAGGAGATTATACCAATGTTAAATGCTATAACTGTGGTAAGAAAGGCCACATATCTCCTGATTGCAAGAAGGCAAAGGGTGACAAAGGCAAGGCTCTTGTCACAAAGCAGAAAAACTGGACAGACACCTCAGACTCTGAAAGTGAGGAGAACTATGCATTGATGGCAAATGCAGATAAAGAAAGTGCTGAGAGCAGTTCTGAAGCTGCTGAAACAAAGGTACCTCAGACTACTTATGTATTTCATACTGATGATATTAATGAGTTGAGAAGATATCTTAAAACCATGTTTGTTAGTTATAGAGATCAAACTTTATCATGTGAAAGATTAACTTCTGAAAATCTTGCTTTTAAGAAAAGAAATGATTTCTTAGAAAAAGAGTTAGTCATGTTCCATCAAACTCAGAAGGATAGAGATGATGCTTTTTATGTTAGGGATGAAGTGCTAAAAATGAATGAATCTCTAAAAACTGAGTTAGAAAAGGAAAAAGAGATTATCAGGACTTGGACTAACTCTGGCAAAACAACTCAAAATTTGCTAAGTAGTGGAAACTGGAAAGAAGGCTTAGGTTATGGAGAAGATAAAAATGATAAAGGAACTGAAGAAATTAAGCCTGTTGTTAAGCAAAAGCCAAAGTTAAAACCTGTTAAGTTTGTAACTGTAAAGTCTGAAAATGAGAAATCAGAAGTTAAAGAGGAATTAACTTCTGACAAACTAAAACAGGAAAGACAGCTGAAGTGAACATAGGCTTAATGACGAAGAAGCAGCTTAAGCATAAGCTGAAAGATGTTAAGAATGCAAACAAGGTAAAATCACCTAGGAAAAATAGGAATGGAAAGGAAGGTGTGAATAAAAGCAATGATTATAAACCTGTTCCTGATGCTCCTAGGAAAATATGTCATAACTGTGGAAGTTCTAACCATCTGGCTTTTTTTTGCAAGAAGAATAAGAATATTAACTCCTTACCTTCAAAATCAGGAGTTAGGAGTCAGTCTGTTAGATACAAACCACGAAATCCTTGTTTTCATTGTGGTAGTTTATGGCATTCCATTTATACTTGTAAGGAATATCATAGTTTGTACTATGATTATTATCAAATAAAACCTTCTTTGAAGAAAGTTTCCATTGTTCCTTCTAGTGTAAATTATGATACAAAGTCTGATAGTGTAAGTTCTGATAAGAAAAATGTTAACATAAACTCTGATGCTAAATCCGCTGCAAATGTTAACAAACTTAATAAGGACAAAGGATCCAAGCAAGTCTGGGTCCTTAAAACTAAAAATTAGTGGTCTTTGTGATTGCATGGCAACAGGAAAAATATTCTAGTTCTGGACAGTGAATGTTCAGGACATATGACTGGAAATAAGGCCCTGCTATCAGACTTTGTGGAGAAAGCCGGCCCAAGTGTTTCTTATGGAGATGGCAACATTGGAAAAACATTGGGATATGGCAATATCAATCTTGGAAATGTCATAATTAAAGAAGTAGCTCTGGTCTCAGGACTTAAACACAATCTGCTGAGTATAAGTCAAATCTGTGACAGAGGTTATCATGTTGATTTCTTTGAAGAACACTGTGAAATTGTGAGTAAATCTAAAGGCAAAGTTGTTCTGAAAGGATACAGGCGTGGTAACATTTATGAAGCTAAGCTTTCAACAAGTACTGATGGTTCTGCAATCTGTCTGATGAGTAGAGCATCAATCGAAGAAAGATAGAATTGGCACAAGAAACTCTCTCATTTAAATTTCAACAATATAAATGAACTGGTCAAGAAAAATCTTGTGAGAGGACTGCCAAAGTCAGTATTTGCTCCTGATGGCCTGTGTGATTCCTGTCAGAAGGCCAAACAAAGAAAATCTTCATTCAAGAGCAAGACTGAATCATCAATTCTTGAGCCTTATCTTCTACTACATGTTGATCTATTTGGTCCAGTAAATGTCATATCTATTGCAAAGAAGAAATATGCGTTGGTCATAGTGGATGAGTTCACCAGATACACATGGGTGTATTTCTTGCACACAAAAAGTAAAACTGCATCTATCTTGATTGATCATGTCAAACATTTGGATAAATTGGTCAAAGATTCTGTAAAAATTTTATGGAGTGATAATGGCACTGAATTCAAGAATTTGATAATGGAAGAGTTCTGCAAAAACCATGGAATAAAGCAAGAATTTTCTGCTCCTGGAACTCCACAGCAAAATGGAGTTGTTGAAAGGAAGAATAGAACTCTCATTGAAGCTGCACGTACAATGCTTGAAAAAGCAAAGCTTCCAACCTATTTCTGGGCTGAAGCTGTGTAGACTGCTTGTTTTACTCAAAATGCAACACTCATTAACAAGCATGGAAAAATACCATATGAGATGGTGAAGAAAAAGAAGCCAAATCTGAAATACTTTCATGTATTTGGATGCAAGTGTTTTGTTCTAAAGACTCATCCTGAACAACTATCCAAGTTTGATCTAAAAGCTGATGAAGGAATCTTTGTTGGATATCCACTTTCCATAAAAGCCTTCAGAGTCTATAATTCGAGAACAAAAGTGGTCATGGAATCTATCAATGTCTCTTTTGATGACAAGAAGATTACTGGTCTTGAAGATTTCATTGACCATGATCAGCTGAGATTTGAAAATGAAGACTCAAATTCTGATACTAAAAATCCTGACAGTCTAAGTCCTGATACTGTAAACTCTGATGGATTAAACTCTGATGTTATTGAAACTGTGGTGACTACGTCAAAGGAAGATGCACCTATGCAGGGGGAGCATACTCAAGATCCTACCACATCTCAAGAAACATCAGAACATACATCTGGCTCTTCAAGTTCTGATTCGTCAACTTCTGATAAGCCAAATTCTGATAGTGCTGAAAATCTAAATTCTGAAGAATCCAACTCAGAGAGCATAGTTTCAGGGGGAGCATCAGAAAATGAAAATGAAGACAGCATGGATCATGGGGGAGCATCCAGTTCTAGAGAAAACCTTCCATCTGCAAGGAAGTGGACAAAGTCACATACACCTGATTTGATAATTGGAAATCCTGATGCAGGTGTCAGAACTAGAACAGGTACTTCAAATGAATGTCTCTACAATTCTTTTCTCTCTCAGACTGAGCCAAAGAAAGTGGAAGAAGCTCTTCAAGATGCTGATTGGGTGCAAGCAATGCAGGAAGAGTTAAATGAATTTGAAAGAAACAAAGTCTGAACCCTAGTGCCAAGACCAAAGAATAGATCTGTTGTTGGTACAAAATGGGTGTTCAGAAACAAAACTAACAGTGATGGCATAATTACAAGGAATAAGGCAAGGCTGGTTGCAAAAGGATATTCTCAACAGGAGGGAATTGATTATGATGAAACATTTGCACCAGTTGCTAGGTTAGAAGCCATAAGGATATTTTTGGCTTATACTGCTCACAAAAAGTTTACTGTCTTTCAAATGGATGTGAAAAGTGCTTTTCTCAATGGAGAATTGGAGGAGGAGGTATATGTTGAACAACCTCCAGGCTTTGTAGATTCCAAACATCCAGATTATGTCTACAGGCTTGATAAAGCACTTTATGGACTTAAGCAAGCTCCTAGAGCATGGTATGAGACTTTAGCTCAGTTTCTTCTGGAAAGTGGATTCAACAGAGGAACAGTAGACAAAACACTGTTCTACCTCAACCATGGAAAAGACTTACTTCTGGTCCAGATTTATGTTGATGATATCATTTTTGGGTCTACAAATGACAAACTTTGCAAGAAGTTTGCCAAACTAATGCAGTCAAGATATCAGATGAGTATGATGGGGGAACTTTGCTTTTTTCTGGGCCTTCAAGTCAAGCAGAATGAGGAAGGCACTTTTATTTGTCAAACCAAGTACACCAGAAACTTGCTGAAGAAATTTGGAATGCAAGATTGTTCTAGTGCATCCACTCCCATGGCCACTGCAACAAAACTGGATAAGGATACTGGTAAATCAGTAGATATTACTGACTACAGAGGTATGATTGGCTCTCTACTCTATCTAATTGCTAGTAGACCTGATATCATGTATGCTACCTATCTTTGTGCAAGATTTCAAGCAGATCCAAGAGAACCTCACTTAACAGCTGTGAAAAGAATCTTTAAGTATCTTAATGGAACAGCTGATCTGGGATTGTGGTATCCTAGAGAATCAGATTTTAAACTAATAGGTTACTCAGATGCAGATTTTGCAGGTTGCAAAATTGACAGGAAAAGCACAAGTGGAAGCTGCCAATTTCTTGGAGGCAGATTGGTTTCTTGGTTCAGCAAGAAACAAAAGTCAATTTCCACATCAACTGCAGAAGCAGAGTATATTGCTGCAGGAAGCTGTTGTGCACAGATTCTTTGGATGAAGAATCAATTACTGGATTATGGGTTAACATATTTCAAAATCCCTATTTACTGTGATAATCAAAGTGCTATTGCTATGACAGGTAATCCAGTTCAACACTCTTTGACAAAGCACATCAGCATCAGGTACCACTTCATAAGGGAACATGTGGATGAAGGTACAGTGGAATTGCACTTTGTTCCAACAGATCAACAACTAGCAGATATCTTCACAAAACCACTGTGTGAAGCCACTTTTACAAGATTGGTAAATGAACTTGGAATGATTTCAGGTTCTTTCTCTAAATCTGCTTAGTCTTGTTCTGTATTATTAGACTTTATGATCAGTATTTACAGAATTTAATCTCTTTGTGTATTCTGTGATTAATTGACAAATGTTTTTAAGTACTGACTGTTGTCTGATATATGTTTCTAAACTCTGATAAGTGATATGTCTGTCTAAGTAACCATTCAATCCTATGAGGATAACTGTGCTAGATACTGACTTACTAGTCTTTAATAAACAAATGATCCCATGTAAGAAGTAATTATTTCCGTGGAAATCTTATGACACTAGCAAATTCTGATAATTGAGCTTAGTTGAGTTTACTTTGTTTATCTTATTACTAAGTCACAAATTAGAATAATGCTACTTATCTGTTAAGTTCTGATACTAGTAAAACTGTTGAATGTACTAAGTGCTGATAAACCTCACTTATAAAAAGAAAAATCAAAAGGATCAAAGAATAAAATCAGGTACTCCTTTGAGATCTAGAGTAAAAATGTGGAAGGGAAGACCCAAGTGCATTGCTGGTATTAAGTAAATATGCATTAGAAAAGCAAAATATTTTCTTGGTGACTTTTCACACTCTATGATTACTGGAGAAATACTCTGATAATAGCATAAATTCTGATAAGCAGTCGTGACTCACTTACACTGAGGAGCCACTATAAAATAGAATTTAAAAAGATGCATAAAATTAGCACAAAATAGTTGAGGTGGACTCAAGCATGAACTCATTCATCAGTAGGTTTCAGGATAACGACAGCTCTTTAGCAAAATTTTAGTTATGCCTTATTTTTAAGATATACTGAAGTGAATCAGACTTTACTCTTTGTCTGTTATTTAGCTTGATGCACACACTAATCACTCCATCTGAATGATGAAAATTACTGTGGTGGTCTATGTTGTTTAAGATAAACAGTCATTGTGTCATTTTGCACTAACTCTGAGGCCAAGTTCTGGTTGCATATTCTAACGATTAAGTTCTGAAGAGTATAACTCAGCACTTGTATGAGGATTTACTTAGATAGGCATTCCTTTTTCGAGTTAAGAAATTATGTTCTGATGACTGTTAAGTTCTGAAATAGGTCTAAGTTCTGATATTATATTTTAAATTCTTTACTTGACTTATCTGTGGATAAAATTGGATAACAGTCTCGGTACAAACTAGAACATGTGAAGTGGAAGATTAATAGTCACTATGGTTAGGATTAATGGTACTCGTACTTGAACAGTGAACTTTTCCTTGTGTCTTGTGCGTATTCAACCATGTTTTCTCTTTCCAATGAATGTTATTCTTTTTCCAAGTCTGGGGAGACGAGGTAGAATTAATTCTACCTGTCAGCATTAGAAACCTTTATGTCTCCTGGCATTCTCTTGCCTATATAAGCAGCCACTTCACATCAGCCTTCCCATCACACTCTTTCTCACAAACTTACCTTCATATTTCTTTTCTTTCAAAAACACAATGGTCAGATACAACATGTTTTTGAACTACCAAAACTTCAATATGGAGCTAAGCTGTGTCGACTGGCAGCAGGAATGGCACGTCACGGCCATTCCTGAGGAGATATGGGACTCTGTCCCATAGCAGGTACTGACCCACCTCCTGTTCTTCTATATGGACTACCATCGCCATCTAGAGCGATTGGAGGAGGAAAGGCTGGAAGCTCTCCACCAGCAAGAGCGTATCATCCGACTCGCCATTTTGTTTGTCGAGAGTAGGAAGAAGAAGAAATGATTTAATCTTGTCTTCTTCCTGTTTTTCTTCATCATCAGCCTTGCCCTGCTTCTTGAGCTAGGACTAAGGCTGTTGATGTTAGGTTTAGTAGCTTAGGGAAATCTTGTATAAGTACTGATGTAATTTCCATTTCATGAATGTATTCTCTTGATATATTAATGAAATCTGTCTTTATTTCAAGATTTTGTCTCTAAGTTATTTTGTAATGCATTGATAAATCCTGATTGATATTCTGATGACCATATAAATTCTGTTTTAATTTAAGTTCTGACTTTCCTTTATCAGTACTTACTCATATGATTTATCTTGGTCATTTTCACTTGATTTCTTTTCAGAATATTAATAATGCAGTGAAAAATAATTAAATCAGTGGGAACGGTTTCAAATTTTGAATTAAAACTGTTTCACCTTGATTAATGGAATATCTGGGTAAATGCAACGGTATTTCCTTGAGAACAGGCAAGTGGGCAAGTAATGATTACTGTTTTCTCGCGCCCAGTAACTATCCGTTATTACTGCATGTCTGACAGGTGTCCAACGGTAACATTTTTTTAGAGTATAAGTACGACAGAGAAAGGATTTCTTTAATCTTGTATTTCCTTCATACTTTTTCTCTCTACTTGCTTTTACTCTCTCTTTCTCTCATTGGTTTTTTATACAGACATTTTATCAAACACCTAACAGGCACTTTTAAATCTCAATTTTTCACATGGCACCTAAGGATTTACTCATTGATGGAGCTAAGTTTGTTTCAAACAACTATGCTGCAATTCTTGATCATGCTGAAGCTCTATCTGAATTGCATTTTGTGCAAGATCTTCTTGCACACAGTGAGATTGGGTATGCACTAACCCAGCCTTCAGTCTTTTCGAGCCAACAAGTTCTGACGTTTTAGCGGACTGGGCACTTTGATGATGGTGGTAAACATGGCACTCCCAGTATTATTTTCGAAGTGGGTGATTCATCTTATGCAGTCACTCCTGGTACAATACGCAAAGCTCTACATCTCCCAGAAGATTGTACCTTTTCAATTCCAGAAGAATCGGCTCTTCAGGAGTTAATGGCAAATTTGGGGTATGAAAGGAGTTTGGCAAAACTTGGGCAGTTGAAACGGGCTCATATTAGAAGAGAATGGAGCTTCTTCTTCGACTGCATCACCAAAGCTTTTGGGAAGAAATGTTCGAATTTTGATGTTATTCCAATTCTGAGTCAGCACATAGGGTATGCTATTATCCATCAAACTCATTTTGATTTTGCAACTGGTATAATTGGTTTTATTGGGGATAGGATGACAGAGGATAGGAATGTTGTCTATTTTGCTAGATTATGTCAACTTATTTATACGTTTTCTACTGATGAACCTCAATTAGTCAGTTCCTCAACCCCTCCTTTTAAAGTTGCAAAACGCTACTTTAATGACCTAGTAAATGCTGACACTAAGAAATCAGTGGTTAGACCATTACAGATTCCTCAGTCTGTAAAATAGATCCTAGTAAATGCTGATCCTGATACTTATAGATCTGTTTACTCTGATGTCCAACCAACCACAAACACCCAAAAACCATCATCCTCAGCACCTACCACTCATTCTACTCAACCTACCCTCAGGACATATCTCAAATCCTATCTCTCCATTTCACAGACTGATCAACCCTCAGCCTCAGCACCTACTGTGAAGCCTTCATCCTCCAAGCCAAAGAGGACAAAGACTGTTCCTCAAACACCTCAAAAGAGAAGGAGGATTGCCTTGAGAGATGAATCTGATACTGAGGAACAGGTTCCTTCTTCAGAACCTGTTGTAGGTGAAGCTGAGAAAAAGACTTCTCAGAAGGATTCTGGAATTGGGGGATCTAGGCTTCTCAAAAGGCTTAGAAGAATGACAGTTCCTGAAACACCCAAGGAATCCAAATCAACAAAGAGATACCAGAAACAGAGGGAAAAAAGGCCAGTTTCAGATGATGAAAAGGAAGCAGCTAAGGAAGGGGATCAGGAATCTCTGATCTCACAAGACAAGGAATTTGCTCCAGTCGCTTCTTCTCCATCAACTCCATCTAAGAAAGCTGCTACTGAAAAGGCCAACACACCATCTGTGTCTCCTGTTCAAAAATCTATCTCTCTTGTTGATCCAGGCCTAAGTGCTGAAATTGATATTCAGAACCTGGTTGTGCCTGAAATACTTTTCTTAGAAGCTCCACCAGCAACTAATCCTTCTACAACACCTGTTCCTGATGTTGTTCAAACTCCAGAGTTATCAACCACATCTTCTCTGAATCAGGATGCTGATGATCAGACTTTAGGTGAGCATCAGGATTTGGCTGTTGATCAGAACTTAGAACAAGATCAGCAATTAGAGGATGCTGAAGCCTCTATTGCTACTCACACTGTTGTCTTATCAGAAGATACTGATTCTTTAAGTTCTGATGCTGTAAATGCTGGAGATACTGGTGATGCTGCCCCAACTGCAGATGTTGATACAGCAGGTCCTTCAGGACATGCTCCTCAACAGACTATTCTAAAGTCTGAACTGGTTAAAAAGTTTGTTATCGGAGAA
Organism: Apium graveolens; assembly: GCF_009905375.1. Taxonomy (NCBI): domain Eukaryota; kingdom Viridiplantae; phylum Streptophyta; class Magnoliopsida; order Apiales; family Apiaceae; genus Apium; species Apium graveolens. Next base: position 213,766,331 of record NC_133648.1, read on the forward strand.
GCACCAGTACCTTGGAGTGAAACTCCTGCAGGTCAGGAGTGGACTAAGGAATGGAACTCAGTTTCATGTGTTCCAACTGAAAAGCATCTTGCTGAGCACTTGACTAAAGCTGATGAAATGTTAAATTCTGATGATTTCAAAACCCAGCTTAGAGTCACTGCATTGAGTACTAAACATCTACAAGGTTTTCATTCAACTACTCATGCAGAGCTACACAAGATTCAGGAGAACTTTATCAAACAGGAACAAGTTTGGAAAATTGATAAGAAAAAGTTCTTCCAACCTACCATTGACAGGATTGCTTATATGGAGAAGACTCAAGATCATCAACAAGCTCAGATTGATGAAATTCTGAAAAATCAAGCTTCTCAGCAATCACAACTAACTGAAATCCAATCCTCAGTGGAATTGCTTATCTCTCTTCTACTACCTGCCGATGCCAAAAAGGGGGAGAAAGTAATTAATTCCAAATGCAAGACTGACAAGACACTGACAGGAAAGGATAATGAAAAAGATGATCAAGGAAACTCTGGAATGGGTAGAGGTCATAGTCAAGGTAGATGATTCATATCAAGACAAGCTAGTCACATGACAAGTTCTGATACTGGGAAGAGAATAAGTTCTGCTACTGGTAAAAGGATAAATTCTGATGAACTTTTAGATCTTGATGAGGAAATGTCAAGACAGTTATTTCTTCAGGAAAATCCAGGAATGGACTTGGAGAGTTTAATGAAAGAAGAAGCCAGGCTTAAATCAGAGAAAGTCACATCTAAATTTGAAGCTTCTGGTAAAAAGCCACTTCCAAAACTCAAAGGCATTGTGATCAAAGAAAGGACACATACTGAAGCAACATTGGCTAGATCACAACCACAGATAGATCCAAGATCCAAGGGTAAAGAAAAGGTTGGTGAACCTATCAAGGTATATGTGCCTCCTGAGGATGAAGAAATTACTGATGAAAAGGATAATCTTGCTCTGACTTCAAGAAAAGTTCTGAAAACAACCTCTTACATGGCTCAAGTTGTTTAGAGTCAAGAAATTATAAGTTCTGATATTCAGAAGAAGCAAGTAACCTCTGACATAGCTCAAGTTAACTTGATATCAGAAGATAGATCAAAGACACTCCTACCAGGATTCACTAAAGCAAAACAGACTCAATCTTTGAAGACTACTGTAAGTGGTTTTGAAGTAAGAGTAGTTACTGGAAAGGAAGCTAGAGATAAAACTGGATTGGGAAGTGCTGATGAAAAAAGAATATATAACACTACCAATGATCCAACTTCCTTGAGTGAACCAGGTATTGGAGCAACTCCTGAGAGATTGAATCAACTGGAATCTGTACAGATGGTTTACCATACCTACTTGAAAGAATACATCATGTTGTATTTCATGACAGATGGTAGGGTTTATCATATAAGACAAAATGCCATTCCATTGAAGTATTTTGAAGAATTGGAGCATGTACTTTTCTTACTTCAAGTGGATGACAGAATAACAGGAACTGCTGCAAACTATTTAAAAGAACAGATTCAGAGACAGAAAAGGCTTTATTCTGTTAAGTCTGACAGCATATATGTTCCAAAGTACAGAGATCACAATGGTGATATAGTTGAAATGAAGCCCAACACTGCTAAGATTATAACTACCTTTCTGGGGTACATGGCTGTTGAATTCAATCTTGAGTCTGATAAAGCTTATTTGATCAGACTGGATCAGGATATAAGAAAAGCAAAGATCAATGATCTCAGAGCTGCAATTTTTCAAATTGGTGAAGATACTGCAGAGCTTAAAGATGCCAAAAGGAGAATGATTGATGAACTCAGATATGCTGAGAAATGTTTGTTGAAGAACTATCTCAGAACAACTCCTGACATCAGAGAGATCAGATGATGAAGCCAAGTCGAAGATCTACAACTGCTTAAATTCTGATATTTGTACAGACTGAAGTTGTTATCAGAAGTTGAATATTGGTAAAGCTTTAAGGACTGTAAGTTGTAGTTATCTAGTCTAATTCTCATGCATTTGTACTTAATGTTTTTGACATCATCAAATATCTGTTAAACTTGTATATTATGCTAATTTACAAGTTGGGGGAATTTGTTAGATATATTTGATAATGTCATGGCTAATATAATTTATGTTTAGATTTCAGATCTTACTTAACAGGACAAATCAGTACTTAACTGATTGATCAGTACTTATACTGGAAGTCAGGACTTAAGGATATCAATACTTATATTATCAGGAGATAATCATCAGAAGTTAGATATCAGAACTTAAGTGCTGAAGGACGATCAGATAAGGACAGTAGTTGATTAAAGGAAAGAAGATCAAGATAAACATAAAAAGAGATATGCATGAAGAAGGAGTTCCGTGAAAAATGGAATACTTGGATGAAAAGATATCTGATTGATATATTTTAGGAAGCAGAATTATATTCCATATCAATTAGCAATTATCTTGTAACTGTGTAGTATATAAACACAGACATAGGGTTTACACTATAAGTGTTATTATATTCGAGAAGATTATTCATTGTAACCCTAGCAGCTCTCGTGATATTTGTTCATCACTGAGAGGTAACAGTTCCATACTGTAACAGAGTTTATTGTTTCAATAAAGTTTGTTTTCTGTTACTTAATATATTAAATATCGATTTGATTGTATTATACACTGTATTCACCCCCCTCTACAGTGTGTGTGACCTAACATTACTTTTACACCGATCATCGGGTGTTTGTCTCCAGACATGCTACCTTCTTGGAAAAGGAGTTTATCCTTGAAGGAAATAGTGGGAGCAAAATTGAACTTGATGAAGTTCAAGAAGCACAAACAACTACGGTTCAAGTGGAAACACCTGTTTAGACTGAACAACCTTTTGTGGAACAGCCCATTCGTAGGTCAAAGAGAGTGTCTCGCCAACCTGAGAGGTATTATGGCCTTGTCATTGAGAATGACAATGAGTTGTCAATCATTGATGAAGACGACCCTAAGACCTATAATGAGGCTATGAGTAGTGTTGACTCAGAGAAATGGCATAGTGCCATGAAATCCGAAATGGAATCTATGTATACCAACCAAGTATGGACTCTGGTTGAAGCGCCTGAAGGTGTTAAGCCTATTGGGTGCAAGTGGGTATATAAGAGAAAGATTGGAGCAGATGGCCAGGTGGAGACCTATAAGGCTAGGCTAGTGGCAAAAGGATTTAAGCAAAGACAAGGGATTGACTTTGATGAAACCTATTCGCCTGTAGCCCTGTTAAAATCAATTCGGATTTTGCTTGCAATTGCTGCTTACAACGACTATGAGATCTGGCAAATGGACGTGAAAATGGCCTTCCTCAATGGGGAACTTGAGGAGGAAGTGTATATGACACAGCCGGAAGGTTTTCTTTCCAAGGGAAATGAACACCTAGTGTGTAAGCTGCTGCGAACCATATATGGTTTAAGACAAGCTTCTCGTACATGGAACACCCGTTTTGATGAGACAATCAATGAGTTTGATTTTATCAAAAATATGGATGAACCATGTGTCTACAAGAAGGTTAGTGGGAGCGCGGTAACATTTCTTGTATTGTATGTGGATGACATACTTCTTTTAGGAAATGATATACCGATGCTGCAATCAGTCAAAGTATGGCTATCAAATAACTTCACCATGAAGGACTTGGGAGAAGCATCCTACATTCTCGGTATGAAGATCTATAGAGATAGATCTAGAAGAATGATAGGTCTTACCCAGGGTACATACATCCAGAAAGTGCTTAAAAGGTTTAGCATGGAAAACTCCAAAAGAAGTCTCATACCGATGAGTCATGGAGTGTCCCTTTCCAAAAAAATGTCTCCTAAGACACCTGAGGAAAGAGAGCGTATGAGTAAGATTCCTTATGCTTCAGCAATAGGATCTATCATGTACGTGATGTTGTGTACAAGGCCTGATGTTGCTTATTCAATTAGTGTGACGAGAAGATATCAGTCCAATCCAGGTGAAGACCACTGGAAAGCAGTGAAAAACATCCTTAAGTACTTGCGAAGGACTCAGGACATTTTTCTTGTTTTTGGCGGTGAATCTGAGTTGAAAATAGAGGGTTATACTGACTCTAGTTTTCAATCAGAGAGTGATAGCAAATCCATGTCAGGGTACGTGTTTACTTTAAACGGTGGTGCGATAAGTTGGAAGAGTTCCAAACAGTCGACAACGGCTGACTCCACAGCGGAAGCAGAATATATAGCTACAAGTGAGGCTGCAAAAGAAGCTGTTTGGATGAGGAAATTTGTTTCTGAGTTAGGAGTTGTTCCTAGCGTCGAAGAGCCTATTATGTTGTATTGTGATAACAACACAGCAATAGCACAAGCCAAGAAACCTAGGTCTCATAAAAATTCCAAACATGTCCTGCGGCACTTTCATATGATTAGGGAGATTGTTGAAAGAGGAGATGTCAACGTCGAGAGAGTTGACACACATAACAACGTAGCAGACCCACTCACAAAGCCACTTTCTCAGAGTCACTTTGATCGTCATAAAGACAAGATGGGTATTAGATACCAGAGTGATTAGCTTTAGTACAAGTGGGAGATTGAAAGGTATATGTCCTAAGTCCAATCATGTATTAGGATTTAAGAATAACTTTTTATGTAATCTGTTTTGATTTCATTGATATTAATAAAAGACTTATTTTTTTTTATTACAGGCTCTATCTATTTAAGTGTTTAAATAAGATATACCATAGTTTAGAGTAAAGCTTTTTATGGATTATGATGAGATCATAATAGTGAGACCTAAAAGATGATAACTCTAAACTTAAATAGTTCCTGATCATAGGATTACTAACTGGTAATTAATAATCCGCAAAGATCGGTACATACTATGTTTGCTTCATTATGAAGGATGTTTGTTCTCATAGACATTTGTGTGGTGACACTATAGCTAGTATGTAGGTGCTTATTATAGAATAAGTTCACTGAACATGACTCGCACAGCTGAACAACTGATGGAGTTCACTCAAGTGTCAGCAGTTGTTCACATAGTGATAGTTATACAAGTATCCTTAGACTTGAGGTCATCATAGTCATCTTGTGTACACTGAACTATACTTTGCTATAGTTCTTAGTCTCCAGGGACAATTATTAGGGCTATACTGGGTATAGGAATTTGTACACGAAGATAGTGTATGATCAATAAAGGATCTACCCCTTCCAGTGAAGGAAACGAATGTTCAAGGCTGATCCACTTATGCTAGTTCAGGAATCTCTGGCCAGAGTGAATGAAATTAGAAAGGAGTTTCTAATTTGCATAGAACTAGGCATAGTAAATGGTAAGCAAGTGATTAAATTAGATAGGCTTGACACAAGATCCATGCCTTGTATTTAATCAGGACATTGTAGGGTAGAAGGAGTTTATTGTACGGTAACTATTCACTGAATAGGTTCTTGGTATTCTAAGCAGTGAATTCGTATTATCCGGATAGTCGCGATATGCTGAGAAGTATCCCTCACGATGTAGAATAAATATGATTAATTAATTAATCATATTTAATAAATTAGAGAATTTATATAAATAATGATAAAATAGTTTTATTATTATTTATTTCTACTACCGGCTTAATATTGAACCTACAGGGTCACACCATAAAAAGAGAATGATTTAATGGTGGAGAAATTAATTAATAATGGCTGATAATTATTTATTTATGAAATAAATAATTAATTGGCAAATTTAATAATTGATTAAATGAGATTTAATTGATTATAAATTAATTAAGAAAAGTTCATAATATTATTAATTAAGAATTTATTTTAGAAATTAAATCAAGAGAGAGAATTATTTCTAAAGTGTTTAGAAAAAGGATTAATAATTAAAAGGTGTTTTAATTATTAATGAGAATAATAAATGGGTTAATAATAATAATATTTTATGGGAAAATTTCAGCTGAAAATTTTGCCTATAAATATACTATTATAAACCCTATTTTTATTCTAACCCAAATTTTTCAGAAAACCTAATTCTCTCCACCTCCTCCTCCTCCTTAGCATCGTTTTCTTGGTGGATACTGGTGGAGTGCTTCACGTTTGAGGAGCAGCTGCTAAGGATCTCCGATCGTTGCTTTTTGATCGCTATTAAAGGTTAGTAATCGATTCATATGTTTTAATCACGATTTATATGCTTTTATTTGGATTTTATATGTGTAAAAGTGTTTTATCATGCTTCCGCTGCGATTAAAATCCAACAGAGGGTACACAACATATTTTAATCTATCAAGAATACTTTCAGCAATAAAGGATCTAGTTGCTCCAAAATCCATTAACACTTTTACTTCTACTGAGTTTATAATGAGCATACCTGCCACCACATCCACATCTTGCACGACATCTTTCATTGTCATGTTAAAGGTTCTAGCTCTGGGTTGAGCTGTTGGTGCTAGGAGAAGTGGCGGTCCAGCAATCCTAAGAACATTGGCCTTTTGAACAGGCTCCTTGCAGTTTCTAGCCATGTGGCCCACCTTTCCACACTTGAAACAAGTTAATTTAGGATTCCTCGCTCCACTTGGGCACTCCAACAAATAATGCCCCTTCTGATTACACTTAAAGCAATTCACATCCAGCTTATCAAATCTTCCCAGGTGTCTCTTCCCACAAACTTTACATTCTTAAATCTGAGGTCTATTATCCTTTCCCGGTTGTCTCGCCTTCTGGAAAGGATTCTTTGAGCTCCATTCCCGGGTTTAAACTTTTGAAACTTTTGATTCTGACCTCCACCATTCTTGCCAAACTTCCTTCTAAACTTTTAACTTCCTTGCTCTTGCTCCGAGCTCTCAAACTTCCTTTTCCAATCTTCACTTTCTCTTTTTGCGGCTTCACGTTCTCCTTCCATTATCATTGCCTTCTGCACCAAGGCGGCATAGTTCTTGATCCCTAACAGTGCCACTTGACTACAAATCCATGGCCTAAGTCCCTGTTGGAACCTTTTGGCCTTATTTGCCTCCGTATTCACATACTCGGGTACAAATCTAGATAACTCTGAAAACTTCACTTCATATTCTGCTATCGACATATCCTCTTGTCTAAGGTCCAGAAACTTCATCTCCAACTGATCTTGCATATAACTTGGCAAGTACTTCTCCAGAAACATCTCGGTAAACTTTTCCCACGACAAATCTTTTCCTTCAATTAAAGCCTTAGAAGATTCCCACCAGAAACTTGCCTCATCCTTAAGATAACAACTCGCATACTGAGCTTTCTTTTCACCCTTAACTTCTGCTAGTTTAACCGCTTTCTCCATTTCTCTTAACCACGACTGAGCTTTTATCGGGTCGGACAAACCTAAGAACTCTGGGGGTGAACGGATTGGAAGTATTTGAAGTTTCCAACTTTTGGGGTTATGGGTTGTTACAAAAGCTGAGCAAGTCAGCTCATCATAGTGGTATCTTTGTTCAGTTCTGGGTCTTGGGTTTGAATTTCTTCTTCTTGGTGATCTGGTGAGTTGGCCATTTCTTAAAAACCTGATGAGCAATTATTTAGAAATATGATAGCATGGCATTGATAATTATAACAACATTTACTACGAAATCACTTTTGCAGGTTTGAAGCTTTACCCAATTTTGCATATGCAATCCTATTACTACATAATTCTCATATCATTTTTGTTCCTTCATGGCACATGGTACGATTTTATAAAATTTAAACACGGTTGTATAGAAACATGGTATGCAAAATAGTTATAAAGATTTTCAGGGTGCACAATAGGAAACAAAATATGTGGTTGATTCAACAAGCCAAAGGTACATCGATAAAAAGTCTGATTATGACAAGTTCTGAAATAAGGTACAATAATATAGTAGGGTTAAACAGAGGAAAAACTGGAAAATATCCCCCTATCTACCCCTAACTTCTAACAACTGCTACTACAATACCAAGTTCTGAAATACAACACAACATAACAAATAAAAAAGGGATCCTGACATCTGACCAAGTATTCCAAGCCTACTGGCGTTGAAAGGAAACAACAACTACTACGGGCTCCACCAAATGTCCCGCCTGATCAACACTATCATATAATCATCCAGAATCCCTCTCAACACGACCAACATCCAACGAATGATCTTATGCAGCCTCCGGGCCTTAGCATCAGCATCACTAGGGGATGGTCCCTCGTCCAATCTCCTTCGGGCGACCTGCTCCACCAACTGAATCCTAGCTCTCCACTCCTCCTCCATAACTGAAGTCCTCTGCCTAGAGTCTCAAATTAACCTATCCACCAACGCTCCCAACTCAGGAATGCGGGAGTAAACAAAATCTCGATTCTGGGCTAACTTGCCACCAACACTAACAGGCACAATCTTAGGCATCTCAGACTCTGGCTCAGGGGCTGGGGTCTCTGACTCTGGCCTCAAGGGTGATATCTACATAGGAATCTCACTACTCTCAGATGGATCCTCCTCTGGATCTAAACTAACATACACAGGCTCCTCTGAAGAGGGTGGAATGGGGTCCACTAGGGTACCGGTCAAACTAATCTCTGAATCAGAATCACTACCACTACTGGGGTCCTGAGAGAAAATATAAAACAGAAACCAAGAAACGACGTTAGGGTTAAATAAAACTTCCAACTAACTCACACCCTAACTCTAGTTTCTACTTTAGCTCATTCACTTTCCTTGGACTATACCTAATAATCTAACTCAACTCTAGATGAGTTGAACACTCTCGCAATATAGACATATAACCCAAATACCCTTATATCCTAGCTTTTCTCAAGGACTAGATCTTGTAGCTCATATACCAACTTATGACGCCCTCAATCTCGGGGTTAGGAAATGAGGACCCATACACCATTAAACTAATAATAAATAAACATAAACCCCGATTAACTAATAACAAGATCAAACAGGATTAAGTTTGAGACAAGATTACAACTACCAACCATATAATATATATTACAACCCAAAATGAAACCAAATTTACATAATTGATTCCGACTTGGAACCGATAGATAATCCAATGTATCTTTACCAACTTTCAGACTAAGCGCTTGCTCACATATAACTTGTACTACCTACTCTGGCATCTGGAAGCCTACAACACGGTAGGGGCCACCAGGTACGCTTTTACGAGCAGTGCGCCTAAGTCTGGCCATTTTTTTGTTTAACTGCCATGGTTAGAACAAAGCATCATATATGAGTATAAAACTCAACAAGTAACTAAATGACAGTTCTATGATGCAATAAACAATATCTTTTCACAAATACTTTTAAGGCATTCTCTTTTAAAACTCTAGGTGGCAGATTTCTATCATTGGGCTAGGGAAGGTTTATGAAGGGATATTTGGGCTTTCAAGAATCAAGGTTCAAGATAAGGCGAAAGCCGATATTCATCACAACTTATCAACATGATCCCAAGGATCTTTCAAATGGAAAGCGAGAATCTATTCAACTTTGGGAATCAATTATATGATTGATAGCAATATCTGGATATGAATCAGGGTTCACAAGCTGTATGCAAAACAATATCACAATTAACTCATTTCAAATCATTATAAACCATTTCATTTTCGAAGAATCAATTTTCTAAAGCAATGTATTCAATATCTTTTATCAAACAATAAGGAACCCTTGATTGGACTAATTTAACTTTCAATTAATAAAATACGGGTGATCAGCCCGTACCGACCCCCATCTGGTCGTTAAGGTACCTATGGCATAATTTTCAGCCTTAAATTGGACTAGCCCCGCTAGTCTCTTATATGACTGGACTATTCCCACTAGTCTCTTACATCTCAATCCAATCCATTAGGAATTCATTTAGAAAACCTTGTGTTGGAAAATAAAGGTTTTACTAAATTCAATTTTATCATTACCAAGAATATGAAATCATTCGGACTCTTTCAAGTCGAAAATCATTCTTAAGATCAATTTCAGGGATTCAAAGAAATCAACATAATCAAGACAACCAAATACCAGTGCTATGGTCAAGATCAAATGACAATAAGGATCGTAAGTTAAGGACTAAAATCGGTCTTAGAAATCATTATGAAATAAGGTATATAAAGGAAAGATATAGGTCAGTCAAAACAATATGCAAGGGTGTTCACAAAGGTTCTTACAAGGTTAACAAGAATTCAAAGTATCCAAGGAATCAATAGGCAATAAGGGTATGAATCAATAGATTTACAATCAGGTTGAAACAATAATCAAATCAGGTCATTACAAGAACACTACTAGGGTGTTTCAAGGAATCAATAACAGGTATGGTGCAAAAATCAATATCAGGGTTCAAGAATCAATAACTGGATAACACATGTTTATAAATGATCAATACTCCATCATGGCATCATCAATATCCTTTCAATACAAACATATACAAATAGGCAGAGTTAGTTGTCTTAACTCGCTTTCCAGTTTTACAAGGGTTGAACTACTGCCACCTAGAACACATTTCCCTTTCCTAGCCCGAATGCCCTCACGCTCCGAATCTATAATCCAAAAATTAAAACCCTAATTAGATTCACTTTCGACGTTCCCAGAACGCTTAACAATTTCTCTTTATCATAATACCTAAAGAGTACATATACTCAATTATAAACACAAAGCACATTTATACCATATACTCGTATACTTTAACCAAATAGTTATCGCATCACATAACGCGACTCTATTACAACACATAGCGTATAATCTTTATATCCAAATTCTGTTATAATAACAATTCTACATTCTTATATGAAGATGACCCAATCCCTCCTTTTATATCATTTAATTTAAACCAAAATAAACAAATAAATCACATAATTCTTAGAAATCTCATATGCATTCACTTGGTAAGATATTGGTATCAAATCAATTACTTTTATACCTATAAATCATTCGGCTATAACACAAACACGAACGAGAAATTAAACGATTCTTTTAAATCCCAATATAGCTAAATACAACACCATTCCTTAATCATTCAACCACTATTTATCCAAATTTAACCTCAATTTATCATTGTAACACATGGGAGCACATAATCAACACCTTCATCCCATAATTCATCTTGATTTTTCTATAAATTCCATTTATACCATTCGAATTTCCCAAGAAACATCACATGCAACACCACAAATTGACATACAAGTATAGGGATCATTTATAATCTTTAGTTCAAGCCAAAATTCATCCTTTAAAACCTTTTTCAAAGAAAACCGAAGCAAGTTTAATTCCTCAAACCAAAATTCTTTGTAACTTGAATCAAATTCAAAAACCCCCTTTTCAAATAGAGAAAATTCGAACTAAAAACCATTTAATCATGACAAAAGATTCTTTGATACTTAAACCTCAATTACCTTAAGAAAACAACTACCCTCTCCTTTTTATTTACAGAAATTCGAACCCAACACTAACACAAAACCAACCAAATTACATGCAACCATTTTAATGCTATCATTCATATTGTCACACATCAAAATCATTTTTCCCACACAATTTTTAAGAAAAATTCAAACCTATCAAGTGTTCAAAACCAAAAGAAACTTAAAACATTAACATGCAATGACTTTTAGTGACATGCATATAGATTTCTATGACATGCATCCCATTTCATTCAACTAAATATAAAATCACCTAGTAATAAACCTTATATCCCATCTTCTAAGCACAAAACTTTATTTACCATCAAAACTCAAGAATTCATCGAATATCAAACATGCAATTTATATCTTAACAAGATTACATTATAACACCAGGAAAACCACACTTCTAAAATCCCACCGGCTCTCCTTTGATCACGGTCGGAGGTGGTCGAACTCAAGAGTTCCCAAACACGGGTCTCCTCCTTGAGTTTTGGACCTTAGAATCACACAACACTCTGGTTTATATTCCCTCATGATCACATACCAAAAAATTGCACTTTCTTGAATATGACCAAAGAGATGAAGCTACGGAAAGTTGCTTAGAAACTTACATGCAAAGTGTAAATGAATAGAGAGCTGAAAATCATGATTATTGATGGGTAGATCTTTGAATTTGAGCTAGGTTTTCATGTTGCATGTAAGATAGAGAAGAAGAAAGATGGAGAGAGCCGATAGAGATAGGGTCCGGGAGTGAGGGAGGAAAAGAGAGAGAGAAGAGAAGTGAGGGAAGAAGAGAAGAAAAAGAGAAGGGAGGGTGGTTTATATAATGGTGGGGCAAGGGCAATATGGTAATTGTGCCATAATTTGATTTTCACTTCTCATTTCTTTTATTCTCAATCCGAAAAATGAATTTGAATATTATAAAGCTCTCTCAGAAAAGATGAAAATGGAAAGAATATCAATTTAAAATATAGGGTTCGAAATTAGCTTTCCAACCATATTTTTTAAATAATTTTTGAGCGTGCAGTTTATTTTTTATGGATTTTAAAAGATTGCGCTCGAAATAGAAATATAACTCACTTAAATCATTTCAAAATACATCGATCATGAAATAAATCCATCTATCATTTTTGTAAAGTCTTTAGGATTATTCTGAAGAGAACCAAACAAATCTCATGCCAAGAACATACTCGAATAATTTTATAAAAACGTTTAAAGGTTCAATAAATCTTATTTTAAATCAAATAAACCCCTTTAAATCCTCAAAAAATTAACAGAGCACATAATCAAGCATATTTTCAAGCGATAGCACGTATTCACATTTCACGACTCATACTCGATCACAAAATTTCCCTTTTTATTATTTTTATTCCCCTTTTCGCGTAACGGTTCACGTTCTGCTTGACGGCCCAACGCTGAGCGTCTCAATTACACTTCACAATAAATCATTTATACTAACTGACACGTCACTAAAATATAATACTTAAACATTTCCATTCACATATCAACACATAGTTCAGATTTAAATATTTTTAATCTCTTTTAAGACGGGTCCCGTTCTGCTTGACGGTCCGACAACACAGCTTATCCCCTAAGCTGATTCATCAAACATGAACGCGTCATTTCACATTCCCGGATACTAATATACAATAAAGACAATTAACCAACAAAATCATTTAACTCTTTATTTAATCACATAATTTATAATCACACCACATAATTATACTATATTCGCTTAATCACGTCGCGAAATTCCCAGTCGCTACAATAAGCGTATTTGAGGATGTTTTAATCCTGACTATTAAAGAATCAAAAAAGAATAAAAGTAAAGACTAGTTTAAATAGAATATAAAAAATTTATGTATATTTATGTTTGGAATTGGATACGTCAAGAATCAGGATCTGTCTAATAATCAGGATATGATCAACCGTCAGGATATGATTATCCGTGGAAAGTTTCATTATCATTCGTTGACAATCTATTCATTCATCCATTGATGCTTACATTTGATATCCGTTGAAGCACTAACATGTATCCGTTGATCAGCTTATCCATTGATGATGTCTTGAATGATAAGTCAGAGCTACGAGATAAATCAGAATATGTTGATTTATAAGATCGTAGTTGATTTAGGTATGTATAGAAAGTAGAGGAGTTATACTGTAACATATCTTGTAATTGATATAGTTTAATTGTAGTTGTGTAGTATATAAATACAGAATAGGTTATCACTTTGTAGTACATGCACAACTCGAGTATTCAGTAACCTAGTAGCTTTTAAGAATATTATTCTTGAGAGAGTTTTGTAACAGGTTATTAAAGGTCAATATAAACTGTTATTTGATTTATTTGTGCTTACTTTACTTCTGTGATAAATCTATTTGTTTAGTAATTGTATCCAACCCTCCTTAAACAATTTCTTTTCTGGGAAACAAGTGGTATCATAGCGGTCAAATTAACTATTAATTTGAAAAGGTCAAGATGTCTGGAAGTAAGTATAAAAGCATTAAAATTCCCATCCTGAAGAAAGCTGATTATTCTACATGGAGAGTAAAGATGTTTATATTCCTGGAAGCTATTGATGATGCATATGTTAATATTATCAAAACAGGACCTCCATACCGTGTGGAAACCGTGGCTATGACATCAGATGTTCCTGAACACTATATCAGGAAAAAAAATCAAAGTGGTCAGACCCTGAGAAGGCTTCAATGCTTAGGTATGCAAAAATCAGGAATAGTCCGCATAATAGTTTGAACAATATGATGTCCAACAGGGTGATTTCCTGCAAGACTACAAAAGAGATATGGGATGCTTTGGAGACACAGTGTGTAATATCCGGGATATAGTGTGTAATTATTTTTATCAATAAATGATTATTAAATGATTATTATGTGATTATTATGTGATTTTTGGTGAATTATTGAATGATTGGTGTGGATATGTGGATGCTTAAATGTGATAAAGTATAAGTATGTTAATTTTATTATGTCTAGAATAAAATAAAGATAATTAAGGTATTTTTATGGTAATTTTTGGAGTGTTATATAATTTTATATTGATTTATGAATTTATTAATTATTTTCAGAATAATTACAAAATTATTTTATAAAGCCGGGAATCGTCCAACTTCAACCGTTTTTACGTTTTTACAACCCGAAACTCTTCCGAAAACTCCTTCCTAACCTAACCTGGTAATTTAAGACATTTTCCGTGTTTTGACTTTTTCAATCCGGATTACGGTTTGACCCGCGCGCGGCCCGGCGCAAGATTTTCGATACGATAATCATTTCGGTGAATCAACAAAACCCGAATTCTCGAAAGACGGGATATTATTATATTATCAGCACGTATAAAGTGTTTTATAAAAAGTCCGGTTTGGATAATTATCTAATACGGGTATCAAATCGGATCATTTTTGCAGTTACTTAGCGGCTAAGTAACTAATTTATCGATCCAAAATGAACCAATATACCATAAATATATATAGCCCTTTTATTATTTCATTTTATTCTTATAATCATAATCAGTCTTGAGAAAACAACGAATTAATACCACGTTCTTGAGAATCAAACGCACAAACGAAGGCGTTATCGAACTCTGATCCGGGCGTGTAATATATCAAAACGAAGCTCTCAAAAAGTACTTTCATAATTAATCATCCATTTTTATGCATGAATCAAGGTATTTTTTTATTTAATTGTTTAATTTCGAATTTATTAAAGATTAAATTATGAAAATTTGTTCTTGATGTTGTTGATATGATTTGATGATTCCATCGTATAGATAATATTTTTCTGGTCAATCTGGTATGTTATATGTCAAAAATAGAGGTCAATAACATGGTGAAATTGAGGTTTGATTTTTGTGAATATTCGAATTAGGGTTTATAGGAGTTCTTGAAGTTTTTTAATTAAAAAATTGGGCCTTTGATTTTTACAAGTTCTGGGTAGATTTCAAGTATACCAACAAATAGATCGTGGATTTTGCAACAGATTCATATATTGAACGATTGTGTTGGAGGCCGAATATGCCTCGTCGGAAACTCGGCGGCCGTGGAAAGGCAGATCGATTTCCGACGAGTTGATCGATCTTATCGTGTTTTTAAGGATGTAAATCGACTCTGGGTGTTGCCTTCTACTGATCTGCACAATATTATGCCGTTCTAGGGGTTTTGGGCTGCCGCCGGCGAGCTCGATGGCGGCGGCCATGGCTGCCGGTGGCGGAGGGTGGAGTTGGTGGTGAAATTGCAATTTCATCACCCACCTTCCACCGAAATTGCATTCCAGTCCTCTATTTTTAAAAATATTTCAAAAACAATACTCAGTTATTTTAAAAATCAGATATTGTTTATTTAATTATTTTAAATTCATAAAATTCTTTTTAATTATTTATTTACTTAAAATTAAATATGATTTATTTTATTAATTAATTTTAATTAATTTTTAATTACTTTAATTAATCGATTAATTTAATATTAATTGATTAATTAATTTAATTAATTATTAATTGATTTTAATTCATTTAATAATTAGATTTAATTATTTATTTTTGATTTAAAAATTCTGAAAAATAGGTTCGAGCTTTAAAATATTATTTAAAATTATTTTCAAAGCTCAATAATTATTATTTAATTATTCTAAAGTCAGATCCGGGTGTTCGAACCCTGTTATTTAATTATAAAATGATCCGGAGACCCGTTTTAATTCCTATAATGTTAAAAAAATTGTATTAAATAACTCGAAAATCATTTTAACTTCGAATCTTCTTTGAAAATTTATTTTGATCGAATATCTTGCATGCTATGTGCTATGTGCTATCTTGCGTGGTTGATGAGTAAAACTATTAGATGAGTACAAGTAAAGTTGGAAATCATCTGTGATAAGGCAAGTACTTCTGAACCTTCTTCAAGATATATTGCAAATATTTTTGAACTATATCATAACATTTCGCTATTATTCAAGACAACTCATATTTTATATTGCAAGCGCTTTAAACTATTTAACCTTGAACCCTGATTCTTATTGATCTTGAGCCATAAGCCTTATTCTTCATAAACCATTGATTGTTGAATTCTCAGATACGAGCCAAACACATACGATACTACTCCACAAATACATATCTACCACATACTGATTTCTGATATTGAATTGCTTGACATACCAACCCTTATTCCTGTTTAATAGAAGACCAATCCTTGGAACCCTTGAACCCTTGGTCTTCTACTTTCTGATTCTTTCCTTGATTGAAAGCCAATCTTTTTGAATTCTTTGTTATACCTTCATGGTATTGTTAAACACCCTATGCTTCAAAATAAATGTTGTTTATGATCAGCTTATTGAATTACATTAGTTATCATATTGAATTATTTTAGAATTGGATGGTTTTATAAATGTGGACCAGATTCGTGGTCAGACCAGATTCGTGGTCAGACCAGATTCGTGGTCATAATAGGCCAATGTATGCCTTGGATCCAGTATATAGAGCAAAGCTGGGAGCCTTGCTCGGGGTTAGTGCGTGACTGATCAGCAGCCTAACCTTGGTTTTTAAAATAAAAAGTGAATATCCAATTCTATTCATTGCTTATTCAGGAACTTGATTCTTCTGAATCATTTCAATTGGTTATTGTTTAACCTCCGTTATTGCTATTATGACTTGCTGAGCTAGTTAGCTCAGTCTTGCAAACTTTTTATGTTTTCAACAGTTGGAAAGGAAATTGTAGGTAATGAGGATTCCCAGTCCAGTGTGCGAGCTAGGATTCCAAGTTAAGTTGGATCGAGCTAGCAGGAGCTTTATATTGTAGATGAGTTATGCAAGATTGTAAGAACAATATTATTATTAGTTTTAAAGTGAACTTGTTCGGATTTGGTACGATGTAATAAAAGATAAGGTTGTGGCTTGTTTTCATACTTGAACCTGTTGCGATCCATGGTTGTGAAAAGAAGGGTCGATGCATATAATATTTATATACAGGTGTATATATTGTGTATGTGTGTGTTGTGAGCCCCAAACTTCTGACTCGGATTTGGAGGGTGTTACAGTTTGGCATCAGAGCCACAGATCATAAGTCACTGAAAGAAGCTTAGAATATCAGGAATGGATAGAGGGTTAGGATTAGGATTAAGAAATAGAAAAATAGGACATCGAGAGGTTGAGTGCGACGGTATAGTAGGTTTTGGTATGATTCGTGATGAGATTCGAGATTCTTATCTAGCGAGGCAATTTTCAGATAGCTGTAATGGCAGATTCTTTTATCCCGGGATCGTCTGATCATTCGGAGCCTTCAGTCGGAGGACCATCATTTGATTGATGACCTGCTCTTCCACTGGTATTAGCTATGTCACATCATGTTACGATGATTGCACCGTTTCAAACTATTATCTCATCCCCTGATACGAGACTACCTATTCGAGAATCCCCCACATGTTGATTCTGGTTCTACCGGATATTAATTTATACGCACATCTTTTCTGTCGACTCTACGCCTTATTCTATACCATCAGCTTAAAACTCATCTTATAAAGTAACAACACCTATGAGGATGAATTTGAGAGCTACAACATATGGTGAGTATACGAGTTAGTAAGAAAGGTGGGAAGTAACCTAGAGAGAGAATTTAGTTATTTCAAAGGATAGCTGCTACCAGGTTATATGGAACTACTAATGAGTATGCCACCCATGATTATCTTGTGGAGTGAGCTAGATGGATCTTTAAATTGAGAGGATTGGAAATCGAGAGTTTTCTTGAAATTAGATGACGATGTTATGATCAAACATGATACGTATAGAAGTAATGTCATATAAATCAACCTTGTGTTATAAAATAAATTTGATGATTACGAGATAGATTTGTTATACTTAGTAATCATAAGAGATAATGATGGGGGTGTTACCGGTATAAAAGACTAGAAGTGAATTTACGAATAAGATAGTATGCAACGGTAACTGGAGTTTTGTTGACCAATAAAGGAAAAATGTACCCAATAAGGGGTAGAAGATATATGGAAATGAATGAGCTTTTATCTAATTGTGTTCTCAATTTGATACTTTGTAGGGGTTGAAAAGAACGACAACCAACTCATATAGTGTTGGATATATTTGAGATGTCATGTATAATATGTTTCATATTTAGTTTTCGGATCTTAACTAACAGGAAATATCAGTACTTACTGGAATCAGGAGTTACTGCAAGTCAGGACTTAAGGATATTAGGACTTAGATTATCAGAAGATAATATCAGAAGATGGATATCATAACTTAAGTACTGGAGGACTAACAGTTAAGGAAGGAAGCTGATTTACAGGAAAGAAGGTCGAAACTAATACGGAATAAGATATGCATGGAAAAAGTTAGAGGACTGGAAGAATTATATAAGATATCTGGTTGATATATTTTAGGAGACATAATTATATTCCATATCAACTAGAAGTTATCTTGTAACTGTATGTTTCTATAAACACATACATAGGTTTACTCTATAAGAGTTACGATCATCGAGAAGATCATATATTGTAACCTAGCAGCTCTCGTGATATTTGTTCATCATTGAGAGAGAACAGTTCCATTATAACAGAGTTTGTTATATCGAATACATCTGTTTTCTGTTACTTGTGCTTTAAATCGATTTGATTGTATTCTACACTGTATTCAACCCCCTTCTACAGTGTTGTGTGACCTAACAAGTGGTATCAGAGCTTATCTGTTAACACACGTATAGTAAATATCCAAAACAATCATGTCTGAAGAAGCAGAAAATCCAACCAAGCCCGCTAAAACTGAAGAAACTCCAAGGACTCAAACCCATAGTCGATATGAGACTATCAGGGTTCCCATGCTGAGACCGTCTGAGTATCCCATATGGAAAGTGAAGATGGCTATGTTTCTGGAAGCTACAGATCCAGAATACCTTGACAGAATTTATGAAGGACCGCATAAGCCAACCAAGCTCTCTGTTGTAGTTGCAGATTAGCCAGCAAAGACCATACCAAAGAAGAAAAGTGAATACACAGATGAAGATATCTCATCTATTGCCAAGGATGCAAAGGTAAGACATTTGTTGCATAGTGCCATTGATAATGTCATGTCAAATAGGGTAATTCAATGCAAGACTGCAAAGGAGATTTGGGATGCTTTCGAGGCAAGGTGTCAGGGAACTGATGCAATCAAGAAAAATAGGAGGACTATACTCACTCAAGAGTATGAGCACTTTGACTCAAAAAGTGATGAGTCATTAACTGACTTATATGATAGGTTTGTCAAACTCTTGAATGATCTGTCACTAGTGGACAAGGAATATGACATTGAAGATTCAAATGTAAAATTCCTTTTAGCTCTTCCTGAAAGTTAGGATTTGAAAGCTACTATTATAAGAGATAACTATGCTCTTGATGAAACTACTCTTGATGAAATTTATGGAATGCTCAAGACTTATGAACTTCAGATGGATCAAAGAAGCAAGAGACATGGGAGAAATTCAAGAACAGTTGTTTTTAATACTGAGGGGGAATCCCCCAAAGTGGCTGTCTCAAAGAAAGGAAAAGGAAAGGCTCTCATCATAAAGTCTGATTCAGAATCATCAAGTTCTGATGATGATGATTCAGAAACTGAAAGTCTACCTGAAGTAGATGCTGATGAAGAGATGATGAAGCTGTGTGCTCTTATGGTGAAGGGTATCAAAAAGATAGCCTACAGGAAATTCAGATGGGGAAAGAAGTTTTACAGGAAAGGAAGAAGTTCTAATAGGAAGGGTTTCAGAAAATCTGAAGGCAAAGGAGGAAAGTCTGACAGAGGAGATTACTCAAATGTCAAATGCTACAACTGTGGTGAGAAAGGCCACATATCTCCTAACTGCAAGAAAGGAAAGAGTGACAAAGGCAAGGCACTTTTCACAAAGAAGAAAAGCTAGACAGACACCTCAGATTCTGAAGATGGGGAGAACTATGCCTTGATGGAAAATGTTGATAGCAGTTCTGATGCTGCTGAGTTAAAGGTATCTCAAACAACTTATGCCTTTCATACTGATGATATTACTGAGTTGAGATTATATCTTAAAACCATGTTTATTAGCTATAGAGATCAAACTTTAACATGTGAAAGATTAACTTCTGAAAATCTTGCTTTTAAAAAGAGGAATAATTATTTAGAAAAAAGAGTTAGTTATGTTCCATCAAACTCAGAAGGATAGAGTTGATGCTTTCTATGTGAGAGATGAAGTGCTAAAAATGAATAAATCTCTAAGAACTGAGTTAGAAAAGGAGAGAGAGATTATCAGGACTTGGACTAACTCAGGCAGAACAACTCAGAATATACTAAGTAGTGAGAACTGGAAAGATGGCTTAGGTTATGGAGATGAGAAAAGTGAAAAAGGAACTGATCAAGTTAAGCCAATTATTGTTAAACAGACTAC
Source organism: Apium graveolens (assembly GCF_009905375.1). Taxonomy (NCBI): domain Eukaryota; kingdom Viridiplantae; phylum Streptophyta; class Magnoliopsida; order Apiales; family Apiaceae; genus Apium; species Apium graveolens. The sequence continues at coordinate 213,787,063 of NC_133648.1, forward strand.
TAAGACAAAGGTAAATCCTGTTAAATTTGTAACTAAAACTGTAAAGTCTGATTCTGAAAAGATGAAAGATGTTGAGACAGAAGTGATAGAAGAGTCAACTTCTGACAAATTAGAACAGGATAAACCAACTAAAGTTAACATAGGCTTAATGACACAGAAGCAGCTTAAACATAAGCTGAAAGAGATTACCAGTGTAAACAAGGTAAAGGATGCTAGGAAAAATAGGAATGGAAAGGAAGGTATGAATAAAGCAACAAGTATATGCCTGTTCCTAATGCTCCTAGAAAGAAATGCTATAACTGTGGAAATTCTAACCATCTGACTTCTTTTTGCAGGAAGAATAAGAATATAAGCTCCTTACCTTCTAAGTCAGGAGTTAAGAGTCAGTCTGTTAGGTTTAAGCCACAAAATCCTTGTTTTCATTGTGGTAGTGGGTGGCATTCCATTTATATTTGTAAGGAATATCATAGTTTGTACTATGATTATTATCTGATAAAACCTTCTTTGAAGAAAGTTACTTTAATTCCTTCTAGTGTAAAGTATGATGCAAAGTCAGATAATGTTAACACTGATAAGAAAATTGTTAGCATAAACTATGATGTTAAATCCGCTGCAAATGTTAACAAACTTAAAAAGGCCAAAGGATCCAAGCAAGTCTGGGTCCTTAAAACTAACCATTAGTGGTCTTTGTGATTGCAGGGAAACAGGAAGAATATCCTAGTTCTGGACAGTGGATGTTCAGGATATATGATTGGAAATAAAGCCCTGCTATCAGATTTTGTGGAGAAAGTTGGCCCAGGAGTTTCTTATGGAGATGGCAACATTGGGAAAACTCTGGGATATGGCAAGATCAATCTTGGGAATGTTATCATTGAATCAGTAGCTCTAGTCTCAGGACTTAAACACAATCTGTTGAGTATAAGTCAAATCTGTGACAGAGGTTATCATGTGGATTTCTTTGAAGAACACTGTGAAGTTATAAGTAATTCAACAGGCAAAGTGGTTCTGAAAGGATATAGGCATGGTAACATTTAAGAAGCCAGACTTTCAACAAGTACTGATGGTTCTGCAATCTGTCTGTTGAGTAGAGCATCAATTGAAGAAAGCTGGAATTGGCACAAGAAACTCTCTCATTTAAATTTCAACAATATAAATGAGCTTATAAAGAAAGATCTTGTGAGAGGACTGCCAAAAATAGTATTTGCTCCTGATGGCCTTTATGATTCATGTTAGAAGGCAAAACAAAGAAAATATTCTTTCAAGAGCAAAACTGAGTCATCAATTCTTGAGCCTTATCACCTACTACATGTTGATCTATTTGGTCCAGTCAATGTCATGTCTATTACAAAGAAGAAATATGTTATGGTTATAGTGGATGAGTTCACAAGGTACACTTGGATGTACTTCTTGCACAAGAAGACTGAAACTGCATCTACCCTAACTGATCATGTCAGACAGCTAAATAAATTGATCAAAGATTCTGTTACAATCATACAAAATCATACACAAGATTCTGTTTTATACAAAATGCAACACTCATAAACAAGCATGGAAAAACACCATATGAAATGGTGAAGAAGAAGAAGCCAAATCTGAAATACTTTCATGTATTTGGTTGCAAGTGTTTTGTTCTTAAGACTCATATTGAGCAGCTATCAAAATTTGATCTAAAAGCTGATGAAGGAATTTTTGTTGGATATCTACTTTCCACAAAAGCCTTCAGAGTCTATAATTTAAGAACAATAGTTGTAATGGAATCTATTAATGTCTCTTTTGATGATAAGAAGATTAATGGACTTGAAGATTTTGATAATCATGATCGGTTGAGATTTGAGAATGAAGATTTAAATTCTGATTCTAAAAATTCTGATTATGTAAGTTCTGATGGATTAAGTTCTGATGTCATTGAAACTGTGGTAACAACTCCAAAGGAAAATACACATGTACAGGGGGAGCAAGCTGAAGAAACTACCACATCTCAAGACTCTCAAGAAGAATCGGGACCTATCACTGGCTCTTCAAGTTTTGATTCATCTAGTTCTGATGAGCCAAAGTCTGATAATTTTGGAAGCTCTGATTCTTGAACTTCTAAAAAAACAAAATCATATTCGGAAGTCTCAGAGAGCATAACTACAAGGAGAGCATCAGAATATGTTGATGGAGACAGCATGGATCATGGGGGAGGATCCGATTCTAGAGATCAACTTCCATATGTAAAGAAGTGGACTAAAGCACATACACCTGATTTAATCTTTGGAGATCCTGAAGCAGGTGTCAGAACTAGAACTTCAACTTCAAATGAATGTCTCTATCATTCTTTTCTATCTCAGACTGAACCAAAGAAAGTGGAAGAAGCTCTTCAAGATGCTGATTGGGTGCAAGCAATGCAGGAAGAGTTAAATGAATTTGAAAGAAATAAAGTCCAGACCATGGTGCCAAGACCAAAGAACAGATCAGTTGTTGGTACAAAATGGGTGTTCAGAAACAAAACCGACAGTGATGGCATAATTGCAAGGAATAAAGCAAGACTGGTTACTAAAGGCTACTCTCAGCAGAAGGGTATTGATTATGATGAAACATTTGCACCAGTTGCTAGATTGGAAGCCATAAGGATCTTTTTGGCTTAAGCTGTTCACAAGAAGTTTAAAGTGTTTTAAATGGATGTAAAAAGTGCTTTTCTTAATGGAGAATTGGATGAATAGGTATATGTTGGACAACCTCCTGGCTTTGTAGATCCTAAATTTCCCAATCATGTCTACAGGCTTGCCAAAGCACTTTATGGCCTTAAGCAAGCTCCAAGAGCATGGTATGAGACTATAAATGATATTTCTCCGTGGCTTATACTTGATGTCAAATTCTCCCAGCTCTATTACCCACTTGATCAACCTCCCACTAGCCTTGGGACTATGAATGATATTTCTCAGGGGCTGATTTGTTAGCACCTCAATTTGATGAGCCTGAAAGTAAGGACGTAACTTTATTGAAGCCATCACCAAAGCTAAAGCAAATTTCTCAATAGTTGAATAATTCAACTCAGCTCCATGCAGAATTTTGCTGACATAATATACGGGTTTCTGGATTTTCGGTTCCTCCTTAACCAATACAGCGCTCAAGGCACTCTCTGAAACGGCCAAGTACAAGTACAAGACTTCATTCAAAGCTGGCTTGGCCAACAACGAGGCCTGGGCCATATATTTCTTTAATTCCTCGAATGCCTTCTGGCTTTCCTTACTCCATACAAAATCCTTAACCTTCTTTAAGGACTTGAAGAACGACAAACACTTGTCCCCAGATTTTGAGATGAATCATCCCAATGCAACAACCCTTCCAGTGAGCTTTTGAACATCTTTGATAGTTTTTGGGGGCTCCATGTCCAGGACTACTTTTATTTTATCGGGATTGGCCTCGATTCCTCTCTTGAAGACCATCAATCCCAAAAACTTTCCAGACCCTACTCCGAAAGCACACTTCGTAGGATTTAACATCATCTTATGATATCTCAGGACCTCAAAAGCTTCCCTCAAATGGGTTATATGGTCAGTCTTCACTAGACTCTTGACTAACATGTCATCAATGTAAACATCCATGGTCTTGCCTATAAGATCCTTAAAAAATTTTATTTACCAACCTTTGATAGGTGGCTCCTGCATTCTTGAGACCAAATGCGATAACAAGATAACAAGAAAACACCAAAGTCAGTGATGAATGATAACTTTGGGATCTCGTCCTTGTGCATCTTAATCTGATTGTATCCACTAAATCCATCCATGAAGCTCAACATCTCATGCCCAGTAGTGGCATCTATCAAAGTATTTATCCTTGGCAACGGGAAACAGTCCTTAGGGCATGCGTCATTTCGATCAGTGAAGTCCACACACATCCTCCATTTTCCATTGGCCTTCTTCACCATTACAGGGTTTGCTAACCATTCTGGAAATTGTATCTCCTCGATGAAACCAGCCTCTAAGAGCTTCTCTACTTCCTGTTTTATAGCTTCTTGCCTCTCTGGAGCAAAACTTATTTTCTTTTGCTTCACTGTCTTCCGATTTGGATCCATATTCAGCTTGTGAGTAATCAGTTCTGGGTCTATGCTTGGCATATCAGTTGTTGACCATGCAAACACATCACTATCTTCTTGCAAAATTTTCACCAACTTCCTTCTAAGGGGCTCCTCTAGTGTGGCTCCAAAGAAAGTCACCTTCTCAGGATCCTCGGGAGCTAAAGGAATTGAAACCAAGTCTTCTGCTAGCTTCCCTCTTTTCTCATTATTTTCTCGGATATCCAGATCTTCAATAGGCAGAACTTGCCCCCCAACTCCATCTGCCCTCAAAGAGGCTATATAACAACTTCTAGCCATTTTTTGATCTCCTCTCTCTTCTCCGATCCCATCTCGGGTTGAAAACTTAATAACTGAATGGTAGGAAGAAGGGACTGCCTTGAAGGCGTGTATCCCTATTCTTCCCATGATAGCATTGTAAGTTGAACTAGCCTTTACCACTACAAAGTCCAACATCTGAGTTGCTTGACTTGATTCCTGTCCTATAGTTGTTGGCAACTTGATTATCCCTTTTATGGGGTACTCCACTCCCAAAAATCCATATATCGGCATGTCAGTTAGGGTCAGTTGGGAGTCGTTATATCCCATCCTTAAAAAGGTGTCATGGAGCAAGATATCCATTAAAGCACCATTATCCACAAGGACCCTTCTCACCGGGCTATTCCCTATTATCGGGGTTATGACCAACGGGTCGTCATGGGGAAATTTCACACCCTCCAGATCATAATCATCAAAAGACATTGTTACTCCTGTCCTGGCCCTTTTCGGGGCTTCCCCAACAATATGCATAACTTCTCGGGCATATGCTTTCCTGGAGTTCTTGGATAACCCAGCAGCAGTTGGTCCTCCAAAAATTATGTTTATCATTGGCCCTCAGGGTCGCGGTCCTCCGAAGATTGTATTTATCACTGGTCCCCTAGGTTGGGGATTTCGCCCCTGGTCTTCTTGATCTCTTCTTCGATCATCAAAGTTTTTTCTCACGTTGTTGCTCCTGTCTCCTCCATCTCCAGTGTACTTGTTCAATCTCCCTTTTCTAATAAGGAACTTAATTTCATCTTTCAGTTGCCTACACTCATCGGTGTCATGACCAACATCCTTGTGAAATCTACAATACTTGCTCTTATCTAACTTGGCAGGATCGGCCTTCAAGGGCTTAGGCCAGCGAATATCTCGATCTTTCTCAATTTCCATTAAAATTTGGCTCCTTGGAGCATTCAGCTTAGCATACTCAGTAAATTTTTATCCAAGTTCTCCTCTCTTAGGAGTTGAGTCAGGATTTTGCTCAGTTCTAGGATACTTGTCCTTAGCGATGTATTTCAGATCGGTCTTCCGCTTCTTGCCTCCAGTGGGCTTGTTGCTCACGACTGTCTTCCTCATACTCTCTTCCACTTTGATATACTTCCATGCCCTATCTTGGAGCTGCAACATGCTTTTAGGGGGGCATTTGGCCTAGGACATCTTGAAAAACTCATCTCTAGTTCCCTGTTGCAGTGCTATCATGGCTACCTTGTCATCAAGGTCCGGGACTTTTAAAGCTTCCTTTGTGAAACGATTCAGGTAGTCTCTTAAGGATTCCTTCGCCCCCTGCACAATGCTCATGAGGGATGCTGAACTTTTCTCATGCACTCTCCTACTAATAAATTGCTTAATAAAAGCCTGAATTAATTCTCTGAAGGACCCAATAGAGTTTGGGGGTAAACGACTATACCACCTTTGAGCCATACCCGACAGGGTTTGAGGAAAGGCCCGACACTTAATAGCGTCATTCACGGGCTGTAGCAACAGTGCATTGGAGAATGTCCTGACATGATTGACGGGATATACAGTGCCATCATAAGCTTTAATAGTGGGCATCTTGAACTTCCTTGAGATATGGGCATTCATTATTTCTTCAGTGAATGGTGGGGTAGGATCATCAGGATCTCCTAGGGGAAGAAGATTGCTTGGATCATCCCTTGGGACAACAACCCTTCCCTGTATCGGACCATACAGGTCTATGATAGGGGGAGGATTCCTCCCCCTTGGGGGTAATGGGGGTCTGGTGTTCTGGTGTGACTCCAAGTCGCGCTTCAGTCTTTGAATCTCAGCCTCATGAGCCCTGAACCTTTCCTGCACTTCTTGGGAATTCGTCCCTTGGGTTCTCCTAGGACGTTGGCGACCATCAGCCATCATCTCTTTGCCGGCACGCCTCCTTCTTGGGGCCACTTCATCATCTGAAGATTCAGAGTCTCTCTCAGTGTAAGGACCAGAAATTCCTGATCCTCAGGGATTGGAGCTAAACCTCGTATATAGGGGGCGATCGCCCTCGTGCTTCACTCCGCCCAACATGTCTGCTTCCTCCAACCTCAAGGTAAAGGGGCTTCCCATATGGGGGGTTAGTAGTCACAATAGTTGAATACTCATACTCAATGGGTCGAGAATTCACAGGTGCATGTAGTTGTTAAACTTGAGGATTCGTACCTTGAGTAGCCGAGAGAATCGTCCCTTGTGGCTGAGGTTCAGTTGCCCCTATCTGGGCTTCTCCTTGCGTGGCTGCATAAGTTGAATGAGGAGGTACCTCCACGGTTGACGAAATCACTTGGGTTGTCCCCGTTGGTGTTCCTCCTTCAAGGGCTCTAACTGTTCTCCGTGTTCTCGCCATGGTTGTTGTTGTGCTTCCCCACAGTCGGTGCCAAATGTTATGGATTAAAAACTAGGGTATATGATTGCTGTGTTTATTACTAGGGAACGTGAGCTTCGAGGCTCGATTTGACTGCTCTTATGTTTCGTGACTCAATCTTCCTTAAAAAGATGCCTACGTACCTTGCTGATTGTTAAGGATCAAGTCAAAAAACGTAGTTCTGATTATGGGGTGAGACCCCTTATATAGATGTTTGGAGTCCTTGAATTGGACTTGGGTTAGGAGACTTGGTGGGCAAGTCTCAAAATTATAACGGACTTTGGAGTCCTAAGTAGTAGGAAACTGATTCCTTATCCTTCTAGGTCCCTTAGAGGCTAATCTACAAGGATTTATATCCTTATTAGGACTTTTCTTAATAGCTGATTTTCCCTTATTAATTAATTACGAAATTAATTAATATTCAGGGTTTCGGGCCTTCTTTGTTCCATCAGGCCTGATTTAACCTTCTTGGTCTAAATGTCATACATCTTCTTATTGGGCCTTGCAGCCCAAACCATGTGTAATTAATGCAATATTTAATTTACGTAATCAGAATTTATTTATTCCCTATCAGTGGGTTATAGTAAATTTGATACTTATAATTGGGTCAGCAAAGATGGTTCAGCATGGGAAGGCATAAGTGGAGATGAAGGTATGGTGATTTGACTGCAATAATTCTTAAGATGTGATTCTTTAAAACCAAAGGAATTCTTTCACAAGATTATAAAAGTGTTGGTTGAGACCATGTGTTGGTTATCAGAAGTTGAACAAATTAATTTATAAGAACAAGTGTATATTGTCAATGATGGACTAATTGTTAAGTAGAGAGCTTGATTTGAAACATAAACTAGAAGAATTCTAGAATAATTTATAATTGTACTCAGTGGTGATATTCTGTTATAATGAGAAGATATGAGAAAGGATATGGTATAATCATAATTGTTCGCTATAATCCTAAGTTGAACTAAAATATGGATTATACTGATTAGTATTATATGCAATGGAGACATAATGAGTTTAGAAGGTGGCAGTGGATTGGTATATTTGAAGGTTGATTGTTGGTTATTTAAATGATTGTTGGTTGTTTGATTGATTGTTGGTGTCGGCTTGAGCCCGACTAGTAGTCAATAATATAAAGGAGATGTTGCCCAAATTTTCGAAAAAATACCCTACTCTTAAAAATAGAAAGTATACTTCTGTGTGTTATTGATATTCATATTGATCCTTCAAATAATTGTGATCTCCGCTCTTGAAAAAAAAAGTTGTTACAGCCAATCCGACTATATATAATTGGTTTATGATTTCATTTAGCTAGTCATCACTTGGTGTAATTGATCAATTGAGTGAGTTAATTGGTTAATTTTACCAATCAATGGTCAGTTAGATGGAAAGTGACTCCAATTAGATTAAGTCAAATTTTGATGTGACTTTCAAAATCCGAAATCAAAGCAATGAGAAATTTGGAGGAAATAAGAACACCAGTAGAATTCAGGAATTTCTGTAAGTGTGTGAGGCTTTACTTGGATGAATATGTCGTTTGTAATGGACAAAAGAAATAAAAAGTTATCTATATGGACAAGTGAAAAGAATGTTTTCAAGAACTAAAGATTTAAGATAGAGCAAAGAGAAGGAAGGAAGGAAAGGAAGAAGGGAGGTGGAATAAAGAAGAGGTTAATAACTACACCAATACAGATTTTGTTAGACAATCAAAGAGATTTTATCATCTGCAATAAAGTTTATTAAAAGACATCTTGTTTCTAAATTGTTTTGATAATCACACAATAAACGATTTACCAAGTATTTCTGTTTTGGATAAAGTATGAGATACAGTTTTAATTCAGTCTCTGATTGATATTGATACTTAAGTTTTTGTTAAATATTGAAAGTGGTATTAATATAGATGATTGATGTTTACTTCAGAATGGGATGTTGTGAACATCAAAGTTCGTATTGATATCTAATTCATCAAAATGAGTATTAATGTCAAGAGTTCGGTTTTGAATGAGCTACGAGAATGAAGATGAAAATAGGAAAGGAAGTGGAATTAAAAGGATGATGAAGAAACTTTATAGATACCAGGATATAGGTAAGATGTGGGTATTATGTGGGACAAGAGTAAAGTGAAGAGTCTGAGGAAAATTTGTAAATTGAGATATGGAATGCATCTCAGAGGTACCGAGGGCTGAAAGAAAATATCTAGTGATCAGACTTGAAGAGAAAATGGGAAAAACATGTAAATAAATGTTATACCTACCGAAGAATTTAGGAGGGACACCAAAGGCTAGATGAATACATTTCGCCAGGAGACGCCGTAGTAAAGTCACCTGAGAACCGAAGGTGAGAAAAATGTTAATTGCATCATTATTGATAGGTTATCCAAACCTAATCATTCTCTTTTATTAATAAACAAATTTTCCAATAAGTGGGTCAATTGCTGCCAGAAGAAAGGGTGGTACGTCATCAGATCCAGAAATTGATTGTAAATGATCAATATTATTTGATTTGAGATGTGACAGGAGTATTCAGAATATGATGAACTATGTCGAACCAGAATAGTATATACCACTCCTAGATGAACGGGTGTTAAGTAAGGCAGAACTAAAAGATAGGAATTTGGCTACGATAACTCAAGGGATTCAAGCTACTCCGAGAGTATGATATGAGATATAGTTGTCAAGGAAGACTTTCTGATAATGTGGCACGAAGAAAAAAATAAAAATAAAATAAAATAAACGTCATATATGACTAGACGTCAAGGAAAGCATTGTAGTCAGTTTCGTATGCAAACTTCTTCTAACCAGAATAAATGATAATATGGGTGAGAATATGCTGATGATGCCTCCAGGTTAGTGTATTTTCTTCAAAGTAGTAAGAGATATTCGCTCAGCAAATATACTCGATTATGATTCAAGGAAAATAGGATATGGTGATAAGTTTGTGTGTCAATCATATTCAGTCGAGATTTTCTAGTTGATTCTTAATTCTAAAGTAATATCGAGAACGACAGAAATTGAATACAGAATGGTCTTAGTATATCATTCGCAGAGGGATGAGAAGATTAAGGAAGCAATTAAAGAGCCTCGAATGCGATTGGAGGAAATTACAAACTAGGTTAATTGAACAAAGAAACATGTGGGAATGAAGTTCAAGAACCAGTTCGATTGGAAATGTTCATGAGCACAAATTACTAGAATTAGTAAGAAAAGATAATTAGTATGCATTATGCTGGTCCTTTTGAGACAGTAAAATTGTAACACCCCTAAATCCGGGGTCGGGGATTCGGGTTGTCACGAGTTCCATTTCCCTTATCAATACTTAATCTTAACAGTCAACCAACTACTGCGTACTGTGACCCCACAAAATATTAACACACACCACAAGTTATAGTCTCAGAGATGAATACCAAAAATAACACAAGTCATTTTATTCCATAATTATAAGTCATTACACCTCAAAAGGGGTTCCGAATAATTTACATATTCCTTGCCATTATTACAATTCATAATATACATAAGTCTGGTTCATCAATAGTTGAAAGCCTAGCCTATTGGTAGTTCCTACCTCAGCTACGGCGACATCAACGCTTCCAGAAAACTGCAGAACGTTTCCTAACCGCTTGTGAATTGGAAGCTTGGTCATGTTCATCTTTTCTATTTGTTGTTGTGTGATGAAGAAGAAAGCAAGGGTGAGCAACAAGCCCACCGAAATAATATGTATAATAATTAACAACATATGAGCATTCTCATAGTACTCATGAAAGTCTTGGTCAAGAAGAAATGAACCAAGTTGATATCTTAACGCGACCAAGTCGCAAAATATTCAGTATATAAGTATATATACTTTTCATACTCTTTGAAATCCTCTGCCATGTATAATATACACAGAGTTTCAGTTTATAACTGTATAAAAATATCGTTGCAAGGTGATCTCATATATCTAACCTTGTCTCAATGTTTTTCTGAAAATCTTTGTCGTGCATAAGATAATCATTAACCAGATATAAGTTGAAAAGATGAAGTTACACGATACCCCAATATACTTATATCTTTTCCAAATACTACTTGAACTACCACCATTCAAGTTATAATCAGTTTCAAAAGTTCATCACATAGATGAGACTAAAAGAAAAGGTTTGAATAGATTCAATCTTTGAAATATCATTCAAAAGAAATGAAGTTACGAGATACTTTATTTAGGCCCGATATATATATCCACATATATATCTCTTATACATTTCCTGAAAACCTCTGTTATGTAAAGTATGAACAGAGTTTGTAACATCCAATCAATTTTGGAAAGGAAAAGAATTTTGGCATAAACCCGATATCTTGCTGATCAGGAAAAGATACCAATAAGTAACCTTTTCTACTGTAGATGGATGAATTCCTCGCCGGTCATCACCTAGGCCGCATTAGGACCTCGCGCTAGACCGTTACCCGGCCACTCACGCGTGGATGGACTGTGACCCAGCCTCTTACACCTTCATAGACCGTACCCTGGCCTGTCGCTTATGCCGACTCAATTAGATGGACTTACTTCCCGAACATTGGGCAAGTAATCAAGTTGTTTTCTCAAAACAGCAAACTCGTTGTGAATATAAAATACACCACAGAGCTGGATCCCTAAGATTTTTGAGCGAATATTCAAGTCTCATTCGAAAGGAAGATCTTAAATCTGGAAACGAGTTTTTGGGATCCGCTCTAACTTTTAAAATTATTTTGAAGACTCGAAAATATTTTTAAGAATGTTTGTAGTAATGCTGATTTAATGAAATAAATCAGTCCCGATATATTAGAAAATATCTGAATATTATTATTTAAATAATATTCCCATAAGGATAATCCTTATAAAATAATTGAAGTAAAAGTTTTAAAACTCATACTTGAAATGAATAATAAATAACCAAAGATATACTTATACGAAAGTACAATCTTTATTTGAATAATCGAAAATAAGTTTGATTATCCAAACATTATTCTTTAATAAAATAAAGAATATTATTTAATAAAAGAAGCGGAGTCATAAGTCCTCGAATGAATATTCAAAATAATATTCATTAAATAAAATAAGCGGAGTCATTAATCCTCAAATGAATATTTAAGATAATATTTATTAAATAAAATAAACCGTGTCATAAGTCCTCCAATAAATATTCAAAGTAATATTCATTAATAAAAATAAATTTATCGAACAAACCTTATTCGATTAATAGTTTTGAAAACTATTTATATATATATATATAAAAATATACATATATTATACTCGGGAACACCGACTCCCGGTTTAGAAAAATGTTCACCTTCGGGTCCCCTGTACTAAGGGTATACGCAATTACTACTTATCTCTAGCATAGGTATTATGCAACTTATAAGCAATTGAATCAACAGATATATGTCAAGATTACGAAACAGACATGCATATATACCATATCACATGCTCCAATATATCGCAAGATTTCCTAATTAACAATCATGCATCTATCACAAGATAATGCATATACATATGTATACATCACAACAACAGTATAACGGGTAGAAAACTTGCCTGAGTAACTGGGGGTGGCAAAAGTCCTGGGATGAGTCTGGTAACCTATAAACCACATATAAGTTGGAATTAAACCAAAGTTGCTTAAGAATCTATACTTTAACCAATTAGACTCTAACGCTCGCTTTGCGCTTAATGATTCACTTAAGTCGCTCGAGTACCCTCGGCTCTACCATTTTTAATAAATTAACCATTAAGAGTTTTAAAGCGATTCTTTCGCTAGTACCCTCGCAACTACCTAATCCACTTTACATAATTGTTTATACTCCCATTAGTCATTTAAGGGCCTTAACCAAGGTTTCAAAGTAAGGCGAGGGGTAATGGTTTCGGTCGCGGAACGCCGTTACTTAAAACGGATGTTTCTCCAAAACCGTAAATCGGATCTAAGCGAACCACATACCAAAACGAAGATTACGAAGTGATCTAGATAAACATGGCAAGGTTACAGATTTATCAGTGAGCTTTCTGTCCCGAACACTAAGTACAAGCAGTTGAATAAAATGGGCATTACGACGGCTATGTTTACGCGATTACCAAGTTTCTCACTACACCAAAACCTCACCAAACAACCCACAATTATTAACACATCAAAACCTCAACTAAATAATACTATACCAGTCCTTATTATCCAGATTATTCATCTCAACCAACCACAATCAAGTTCTATTAACTATAACAAGATTCATTCACCAAATCACTCCAAATTCAAATCAAACTACTAATAATCAAAGATCATACTTCTCATTTAGAAAACCAACCATCAAACTCACTAATAATCAAAGTAAAGGCTATGATTTGAATTTTATACCTTCCTTGGGAGGTATTAAGTGGCTAGGAAGCCTTAGGGAGCCTCCTACAAGCTTGATCTTTCCAAAGAAATCAAGAACACAAAGTTAGTCTTTGAAGTTTTGAAAAGTCCGATTGAAAGAACTGTAAATATGAGGGTCTTACCTTACTTATTTGGTACGATACTTGTGAACAAAAGTTGTAGGCCATCTCAATACCTTTCCAACGAGCTATAGAACACAACATTTGAGTGAGTATTGAAGGAGATATGGCAGTTTTAAGTTGCTGGGTTTGTTTTGGCCGAGAGCTTTGTTCTTGGAAGCAAAAGTCAACTCTCCTTCTTTTTGTTTTATGAAATAATGCTTGGTTGCTTCTCTTTTTGTCTTAGCCAATGATTTAAATTTTTTACCATGGTTAATTTTGCATGGTCCAAAATCAACCAACAAAACAAAATCCCTTTGTCATGCTTATGTCATCAAGCTTGTGTCATCTTTTTACACTTGTCTTCCCTTTGTGGTATGATGACATCATCACCCACTAACCTCTTTGATTAACCCTTAATTACTTGGATAATGACCGCTTATCTGTTATACGCTTCGCTTAACTTTCAGTTCTCGTTCGACGTATGAGGGATCATATCCGGGATCTTATTACTTGGGTTCCCTAAACCTTTCTCAATATTTTATATTCCTTTTTTGATCCTCTCTTATAATCCTTGAATATAAATCCTTTTAATCACGTTACCTTATACTCAATTCTTTCAGTATCCGGTGGATTTTCGGGAAACAATCAAAGTGTCCGGATTCGAATTCTAACGACCTTTACATACACTCATTTACTTTATGTAATACCAATACGATCTCAGAATTTCCATAACAGTACTCCTATATAGTGTTGTCTGATAATTTTCCTTAATCAGCATCATCAGCAAAAAGTTACTATTCATCAGTGTATCAAAAATTCCAAAAATTGGGGTTATTACAGTCTCCCCTCCTTAAAAGGATTCCGTCCCGGAATCAGATAGAAAATGAATAGGAATACTTTCTTAGCATTGCACTTTCTAACTCTCAAGTCAATTTTCCACATTGTGGTTCTACCACCAAACTCTGACTAGTTTGATAACCCTTCTCCTAAGCACTTGTTCCTTTTCGATCTATAACCCTTACTGGTTGCTCCATATAGGTCAACTCCGGTTGCATGTCTATGCGCTCGTATTCTCCTATGTGTCTGACATTCGGATTATGCTTCATTAATATTGATATGTGGAACATGTTATGAACTTGCTGCAGGTTGAGGGGTAGGGCTAGTTCATTTGATAACTTCCCAATACATCGTAATATATCCAAGGGTCCAATAAATCATGGACTTAGCTTTCCTTTCTTTCCGAACCTCATCAATCCTTTCCAAGGGTTCCCAAGGGGATACCTTTAACAACACTAGGTCCCCTATTTCATACTCTTTGTCCTTTTCGAGTCAAAGCAGCATACTTCTTTTGTCCAACCTGGGGTTGCTACCAGCCGTCCTCTGATTAGATCCACTATGTCTTTGGTCCTTTGGACCAATTCAGGTCCGAGTATCTTGCGCTCTCCAACTTCATTCTGATACAAGGGAGATCAACAGTTTTTTTTTTGTACAAAGCCTCGTAAGGCGACATTCTGACACTGTCATATCATCTATCGTCGTAAGAAAACTCAATCCGTGCTAAGTGATCATTCCAAATTTCTTTCAAGTCTATCGCACAAACTCTCATTATATCATCTAGCTCTATAGCTTTTGCTTCTCATTACCCACTCTTTTCCAGTTCGTAATCGTTACTATCTTCCGTACCAAATTTTATATTGATTACACTTTTGCTCGTTAGCGTTCTATAATCTTTTAATAATCGTGTCAACCTTAGTATCACGAACGCGTTAGAATCGGAATACCACCGCACTGGTACCACTTCATCTCTAACTGCCTCCATTTTCGAAAGCTTGGTCCTTCATATAGAAGTAAAAGAATTTATTGAGAGATCACTATGATCATAAACACTTGTTATATCGCATATTAGTACAGAAGGTGGCCAACCTTTAGTACTTGACAAGCAATTAAACAATAGATGGTATCCTACTAGGCTTCTATCACACAGATAGATAGTCATTCGGCAATACCTCCCCTTCTGGAAGGGTTGTTCTTCTCAGCTTATATGAAATGAAAAGGAGAGAAAAGAACGAATTGAAGAGAATTGTATATATATAAAATATACTGCCACAAAATATCTGGCTTGGAAACTACCTCTGAACTATAGAGGTTTGTCATAAGAGAACAAAACATATACGTATATATCTCAACATCAAGTATTATAGGGTCACATTTCACATGCCTAAATATTTTTTCTATCCGTCCATCATTCTATGGACCCATGCTCTTGCTCGAGCTTATAAAAATTCACCTTTGAAAGTCCCTCGACATCGAAAATCGAATCTGGGATTTCATTCTAGACATCATCGTTATTAAAATCCATTGTTACACCGCAACCTTCTTCATATAGTAATACTATTCTTTATCGATAAGAAGGAATAAATATACAATATGTAAATAATCCACTAGTTAGTCTATCAATGATAACTTATACATCACCACGACCCGATTAGTGGTACTCAATCTCAACATCCATTACACTACAACTCTCACAGTTGTAATCGGCTCATTATTCAAAGAATCGTTGCTGCATTACTCTGGTCCACCACTGACCTACTGTCGTCATTCACTTTCCATGAAATCTTAATAGCTAACCATACGGAGTCTATACATGTCGTATAGAATTCTTCTAAGAAGGAAACATAATCACCATTTCATGATTCATGAAGAACACTCCTGAACTTGGCGTACATATGACATGAAGCAGATTAAATTGCAGAAGAGTTTCAGTGAAAGCAACGATAGCTGGTTAATACCATTATTAACCATATGTCCTTATTAGGAAACATGAACCTCAAAGGTTCATTTAGTCCTCTCATAACATGGTCCTGGCTTATCTCTAGATAGGACCTTCTAAAATAGATAGCCCGCTCACAGTGCTAACATGAATAAAATCATTACCAAACTACTATTACGGTTGAGTATCGTACAATCATTAGAAGAAATGTCAATCTTTCAAACCATAATACAACCTTCACGATTTTAACCATCATCACTATATTCCTCTGGCACGTGTGCTTATAATTGTCCTCTTACACTTAAAGTGTCGGCCACCTCTTTGACCTTTCCTGATAGTAAAATTTCCTAACAATCAATGTCATTTTTTTAACCACCTCCAAATAAATTTTCTACCTCATTTCAATCACTGCTTATGTGAAAATGCTTTTCTTAAGTCCTGGTGAGAAGAAAAAAAATCACCATTTTTTTCCATAAGTCATTGCCTTATTCTTTAGATGTGAACATTGCCACGACTGACTCTCGATCATACTTAGGACATCTCTTATCTTGGGTCCTACTTGTTTTCACCAATCTCGACCCTCATTGGGTCGATCTATACTTTCTTATGGTTCAACACGTGCCCCACCTAGCATTATTATAATTACGTCATATTTCCTTTATCAAAATTTCTATTCTTGAGAACTTTGAATATTACCTTTTCTCCTTGTAAGACCTCTAAAGTTATCCTTGAATTGTTCCTCCTGTATTCCCTAGATACAGGGCATATCAAAATACCATTTACTAATACCAGAATCATTGTCTATATAGTTCTGAAAACTTTCCCCACTGATCTTTAAAGGTTGTTGTTGCCTTAGTCCTTCATTCCGTACTACCCAAACTCATAATGTCCCTATTAAGGGTGAAATGCCAACCTTTATACATTCCCCTAGGGTTCATCTCAAGTTATCGAGGTTTTATCCTTAATTCCACCTTTAAAAAGGTACTTGCATCCTTCCATGGATAAATCAAGTCATATATCCTTGATAGATTATCTTATTCAATCATTCTCACCTCGATAGTCTATGCCTAATTTCATAATAATATCCTTATCCAAAATGAGGTCAATCCATATGGCCTCCAAAAGATAACAACGGTTATCCACTTTTCTTTCCTGATTTGGTAATGATAACATGGATGTTCTGGAAGATATTGGTTGTGTTCAACGTGAACTTCTTTTTACTAAATCCTCATTTACTTTTGTTGTTTATCTCAACAGTCATCTCAATGTTGAGATATCTTCTATACTTGGTGTCTCCCTTTCTGGGTATCATGCCCCCGGTCTTACACTTCACATTCTTGAAGGTCACTTCCTTCATCCAATTTTCCTAATTTCATACTTTCCTGTCTCCTCAGTCTATCCGCGTCTCATTGTTTATCCTTCGAACTATCTCAAGGTTTCCTCGAATCCTCCCAACTTAAAGAGGGTACAATATATATATCTCTTATGCCTTCAACCATCATCTTTAACTCATGGTGAATCACCCACATCCTGACGATTACATACTTTTCTATTTCTATTGCTACGAGTCTTTAGGGTTTCCTCATACCCAACTCCCTTATCATTCCTCAAACTCTATTGTCTTTATTTTTCTTTCCACTTCAGTTTCTTTTTATTTTCTTTTCTATTACAATTGTTTCACGAACCCACTAATCATTGACTTCAAATATCACGTCGTTCTGGGATTCTAGTCCTCAGAACAAATCTTGACAAATTTTACAATCTTAGATTCGTAATTCATCATACTCGTCCGCCTTTGTTCTGGCTCTAAAGCTTTTACACTATCTCCATAACCTTGGGAATTACTTTCCCGAAAACAATTGACTGAACTTTAATCAGTTTATTCTAACCTCCGGCTCCGTGCCTTTCTTGGTCTTTCACCAGCGGGTGGCCTCTCTCTTAGGGGTAAGTGACAAAAACAGTCTTTTGCGCTTCGTCAATCATTTAGAATCTCAAATGATTCGTATATTTCCTTTAGCCAGGCTCTTGCCTCGACTGGGTCAACCTTTTCCTTGGAACTCTGAGAGCTTAGTGACTTAAAGGTCATGAAAGAATTCCTACCGCATTATTTCCTCAAGGTGGTGGTTGGGAATAAAAGTATAAGTTTTGTTTAGGCAGGTCCATGAATTGCCCCATAGGAGTACCGTCCTGGTTCTCCCTATCTTGCTCGACTTCTGTTTTCTCAGAATGAAATGTTTCATCCTTCTCCCACAATCAGGGTTATCTTATACGTTAAAATCCTTGTTTTCCACTACATTATATTATGGGCTCCTTCTTTCTTAATGGCAACCTCCCTGACTATCACATTCGGGGTTTGCCCTAAATCTTATTCCTCGAACTATGGATTTCATCTAAGATCCAGTCCTTAAGCTCTTAAACGTTTGGAACCCAAATTCTGTAGGAATACCTCATTATTCATTTATCATCTTTCTTGGTATTAATCTCTTCTCCATTTGTTGGCTATCTGCCTTCATTCATCACTTTTTCTTGGCACAATATGATCTTCTCCAATAATTCGGACTGTATTGCAATCTCAAACAGCTTTTCGGTACCGGCTCCGGTTACCTTCACTTCTATTTCCATTTTCTCAAAATCTCTTATCAACTCTCCCAAAGACAGTTTCATCTTGAGTCTCTCTTTTATACTAAGGGCATTAGCCACCATTTTGGCTTTCCCTGGATGATAAAGAATCTCATAATCGTTATCCTCGATTAACTCTATCCACCTCCTCTGGCGCATGTTGAGCTCTTTCTGCGTAAAAATGCACTAGAGCACTTATGGCTTGTGTAAATCTCGCACTTCTCTCCATACAAGTAGTGCCTCAAATCTTTAGGGCAAAACTATTACCATGAGCCTAAGCTCATGGGTGGGGATATTATATTCCCTTAATTGTCTTGAAGCGTACGCGATTACCTTGTTGTGCTGTATAAGAAGCACCCTAATTCTTTATGCGAAGCATCATTACACATCACAAAATCTCCTTTTCCATCCGGAAACGCCAACAAAGTAGCCGTCACCAACCTTTGCTTTAGTTCTTAAAAGTTGTTCTCGCATTTCTCTGTCCATTCGAACTTCTGAGTCTTATGAGTAAGCCGTGTTAAAGGGGCTACTATCTTTACAAACTTGAACGAACCTCCGGTAGTGACCGGCCAATCCTACCTCTGGTAGTCGCCCAGACCATGGTCATCAATTCATCAGTGGTCCTTTAGTCATTCTTGTCAGGATCCTCCACGGAATCCTTCTCAGCAATAATCCCTTCTAGGACAACAAACCGCTACATCCTCAATATGAACATCATCCGGTCCCGTGGTAGGACGCTCTATCGAATCCACATTTTGATCTCCTAATAAGTAATAAAACATCATCGCGTTGTTGCTCCTCAACCTCAGGGTTCGGAGTCCCGCAACCATATATGATAATGAGCTACGCTTTTATCATGATATTTATAAGGGTTCCCATAAGGGTTCTAACTGTCAGTACTACGTTTGGTAGTCCGACTATGAACTTGGCAAGAGTTCTTATTTATCTTAGTGAACTTATTATTTTAACGTCACTTCATCTCTGAGGTATATAACGCTTAGCTCTGATACCATTTCTGTAACACCCCCAAATCCGGGGTCGGGGATTCGGGTTGTCACGAGTTTCATTTCCCTTATCAATACTTAATCTTAATAGTCAACCAACTACTGCGTACTGTGACCCCACAAAATATACACACACACCACAAGTTATAGTCACAGAGATGAATACCAAAAATAACACAAGTCATTTTATTCCACAATTATAAGTCATTACACCTCAAAAGGGTTTCAGAATAATTTACATATTCCTTGCCATTATTACAATTCATAATATACATAAGTCTGGTTCATCAATAGTTGAAAGCCTAGCCTATTGGTAGTTCCTACCTCAGCTACGACGATATCAACGCTTCCAGAAAACTGCGGAACGTTCCCTAACCGCTTACAAATTGGAAGCTTGGTCCTGTTCATCTTTTCTATCTGTTGTTGTGTGATGAAGAAGAAAGCAAGGGTGAGCAACAAGCCCACCGAAATAATATGTATAATAATTAGCAACATATGAGCATTCTCATAGTACTCATGAAAGTCTTGGTCAAGAAGAAATGAAGCAAGTTGATATCTTTACACGACCAAGTCGCAAACTATTCAGTATATAAGTATATATACTTTTCATAATCTTTGAAATCCTCTGCCATGCATAATATACACAGAGTTCCAGTTTATAATTGTATAAAAATATCGTTGCAAGGTGATCTCATATATCTAACCTTGTCTCAACATTTTTCTGAAAATCTTTGTTGTGCATAAGATAATCATTAACCAGATATAAGTTGAAAAGATGAAGTTACACGATACCCCAATATACTTGTATCTTTTCCAAATACTACTTGAACTACCACCGTTCAAGTTATAATCAATTTTAAAAGTTCATCACATAGATGAGACTACAAGAAAAGGTTTGAATAGATTCAATCTTTGAAATATCATTCAAAAGAAATGAACTTACGAGATACTTTATTTAGTCCCGATATATATATCCACATATATATCTCTTATACATTTCCTGGAAACCTCTGTTATGTAAAGTATGAACAGAGTTTGTAACATCCAATGAATTTTGGAAAGGAAAAGAATTTTGGCATAAACCCGATATCCTGCTGATCAGGCAAAGATACCAATAAGTAACCTTTTCTACTGTAGATGGATGAATTCCTCGCCGGTCATCACCCTGGCCGCATTAGGACCTCACGCTAGACCGTTACCCGGCCACTCACGCGTGGATGGACCGTCACCCAGCCTCTTACACTTTCATAGACCGTACCCCGGCCTGTCGCTTATGCCGACTCAATTAGATGGACTTACTTCCCGAACATTGGGCAAGTAATCAAATTGTTTTCTCAAAACGGCAACCACGTTGCGAATATAAAATACACCACAGAGCCGGATCCCTTAGATTTTTGAGCGAGTATTCAAGTCCCCTTCGAAAGGAAGATCTTAAATTTGAAAACGAGTTTTGGGATCCGCTCTGACTTTTAAAATTATTTGGAAGACTCGAAAACATTTTTAAGAATGTTTGGAGTAATGCTAATTTAATAAAATAAATCAGTCCCAATATATTAGAAAATATCTGAATATTATTATTTAAATAATATTCCCATAAAGAATAATCTTTATAAAAATAATTGAAGTAAAAGTTTCAAAACTCATACTTGAAATGAATAATAATTAACCAAAGATATACTTATACGAAAGTACGATCTTTATTTGAATAATCGAAAATAAGTTTGATTATCGAAACATTATTCTTTAATAAAATAAAGAATATTATTTAATAAAATAATCGGAGTCATAAGTCCTCGAATGAATATTCAAAACAATATTCATTAAATAAAATAAAGTGAGTCATAAGTCTTCGAATGAATACTCAAATTAATATTCATTAAATAAAATAAACCGAGTCATAAGTCCTCGAATGAATATTCAAAGTAATATTCATTAATAAAAATAAAGTTATCGAATAAACCTTATTCGATTAATAGTTTTGAAAACTATTTATATATATATATAAATATACATATATTATACTCGGGAACACCGACTCCCGGTTTAGAAAAATGTTTACCTTCGGGTCCCCTATACTAAGGGTATACGCAATTACTGCTTATCTCTAGCATAGGTATTATGTAACTTATAAGCAATTGAATCAACATATATATATCAAGATTACGAAACAGACATGCATATATACCATATCACATGCTCCAATATATCGCAAGATTTGCTAATTAACCATCATGCATCTATCACAAGATAATGCATATACATATGTATACATCACAACAACAGTATAACGGGTAGAAAACTTGCCTGAGCGACTGGGGGTGGTAAAAGTCTTGGGATGAGTCTGGTAACCTATAAACCACATATAAGTTGGAATTAAACCAAAGTCGCTTAAGAATCTATACTTTAACCAATTAGACTCTAACGCTTGCTTTGTGCTTAATGATTCACTTAAGTCGCTCGAGTACCCTAGCTCCACCATTTTTAATAAATTAACCATTAAGAGTTTTAAGGCGATTCTTTCGCGAGTACCCTCCCAACTGCCTAATCCACTTTACATAATTGTTTTATACTCCCATTAGTCATTTAAGGGCCTTAACCAAGGTTTCAAAGTAAGGCGAGGGGTAATGGTTCGGTCGCGAAACGCCGTTACTTAAAATGGACGTTTCTCCTAAACCGTAAATCGGATCTAAGCGAACCACATACCAAAACGAAGCTTATGACATGATCTAGATAAACATGGAAAGGTTACTGATTGGTGAGTGAGCTTTCTATCCCGAAAACTAAGTACAAGTAGTTGAATAAAATGGGCATTGCGACGGCTATGTTTACGCGATTACCAAGTTTCTCACTACACCAAAAACTCACCAAACAACCCACAATTATTAACACATCAAAACCTCAACTAAATAATACTATACCAGTCCTTATTATCCAGATTCTTCATCTCAACCAACCACAATCAAGTTCTATTAACTATAACAAGATTCATTCACCAAATCACTCCAAATTCAAATCAAACTACTAATAATCAAAGATCATGCTTCTCATTTAGAAAATCAACCATCAAACTCACTAATAATCAAAGTAAAGGCTATGGTTTGAAGTTTATACCTTCCTTGGGAGGTGTTAAGTGGCTAGGAAGCCTTAGGGAGCCTCCTACAAGCTTGATCTTTCCAAAGAAATCAAGAACACAAAGTTAGTCTTTGAAGTTTCTAAAAGTCCGATTGAAATAACTGTAAAAATGAGGATCTTACCTTGCTTATTTGGTCGAGACTTGTGAACAAGAGTTGTAGGACATCTCAATACCTTTCCAACGAGCTATATAACACAACATTTGAGTGAGTATTGAAGGAGATATGGCAGTTTTAAGTTGCTGGGTTTGTTTTGGCCGAGAGCTTTGTTCTTGGAAGCAAAAGTCAACTCTCCTTCTTTTTGTTTTATGAAATAATGCTTGGTTGCTTCTCTTTTTGTCTTAGCCAATGATTTAAATATTTTACCATGGTTAATTTTGCATGGTCCAAAATCAACCAACAAAACAAAATCCCTTTGTCATGCTTATGTCATCAAGCTTGTGTCATCTTTTTACACTTGTCTTCCCTTTGTGGTATGATGACATCATCACCCACTAACCTCTTTGATTAACCCTTAATTACTTGGCTAATGACTGCTTATTTGTTATATGTTTCGCTTAACTTTCGTTCTCGTTCGTCGTATGAGGGATCATATCCGGGATCTTATTACCTGGATTTCCCTAAACCTTTCTCAATATTTTATATTCCTTTTTTGATCCTCTCTTATAATCCTTGAATATAAATCCTTTTAATCACGTTACCTTATACTCAATTCTTTCAGTATCTGGTGGATTTTCGGAAAAAAATCAAAGTGTCCGGATTCGAATTCTAACGACCTTTACATACACTCATTTACTTTATGTAATACCAATACGATCTCAGAATTTCCATAACAGTACTCCTATATAGTGTTGTCTGATAATTTTCCTTAATCAGCATCATCAGCAAAAAGTTACTATTCATCAGTGTTTCAAAAATTTCAAAAATTGGGGTTATTACATACACATCAATGCTACTGATTTTAGTCATAATAAGCTCAAGGATCTCAATCCACTCATATATTATAACATCTCCAAATTCAACTAAACTACTTAACAATTAAGCTCGAATCATGCTTAACATTCAATTTACTACTCATCCATCCAAACCATCTCCAAACTTAAACATTTAAACTCATTACTAAAGGGTGAGAAGATTTATACCTTTCTTGGAGGGTGGAAAGTTACTAGGGAGCCTCAAAGAACCTGGATCTATCCTTATATAACCTTGATCTTGCAAATGAAATCAAGAAACACAAAGTTAAAAATTTGAAAACACTATTCACCCTAATCTTTGGTGAATTAATTAGCTATGAAAATCATGGAATCTTGAGCTTAAACTTATGGCTCATCTAAGCTATGAATTATGGAAGCTAAAGAAACAAACCTCTTGATTTTTGAAGGTGTGTAGCTAGGGTTTTGAAATTTTCCTCCTTGGTTTAAGAAGAAAAAGCCGAGAGCTTGTTCTTGAAGAAGAGAAGTCAATTTCTATTTTTGATGAAATGAATTCTTTTTGGCTTGGTTGATTTTGATTTGTTTTGTTTTTGCTTCTTACCGTTTTACCATGGTAATTATTGTGTGGTTCACAATCATCCAACAATTCCTTCCCTTATGTCATGCTTATGTCACATTGTTATGTCATCATCCCTTACTTGCCCTCTTCTCATTGGTTGGATGACATCATCCCCTCTAATCTCTTTGATTAGCTTCTAATTGTTTGCCTAATGACCGCTGATCTGTTATACGGTTCGCTTATCTTTCGTTCTCGTTTCTCGTTTGAGGGATCATACCCGGGATCTTATTACTTGGGTCTTCTTAACCTTTCTCAATACATTAGATTCCTTTTATGATCCTCTCTTATAATCCTTTAATTTAAATCCTTTTTATCCTGTTACCTTATACTCAATTCTTTCTGTATCTGGTGGAATTTCGGGAAAAATCGAAGTGTTCGGATTTGGATTCTGACGATCTTTACATACACTTATATACCATTTAGAGTACTAATAAAATCTCAGAATATCAATAACAGAACCCCTACATAGTGTGGCATGAAAAGTTTTCTTATTCAGCATAATCTGAAAAATCACTATTCATAAGGGTTTCAAAAATTCCCAAAAATTGGGGTTATTACATAGAGGAATAGAGTGGACCAAGAAGTGGAATGATTCTGATTTCATTCCAAGCTCCAAAGTTCTGACAGAAAAAGCTGAAAAGCTAGATATGGAGACTAAGGTTGACAAAAAGAGGTTTATCAGACCTATTTCTGAGAAAGTAGAAGCAATTGAGAAAGCTCAAGAGAAGCAACATGCCCAAATCTCTGAGGTTCTGGCAAATCAAGCTTCTCAAGAGGCTCAATTGAATGATATTCAATCTTCAGTGGAACTTCTTCTCTCACTCCTACTATCAGATGATGCCAAAAAGGGGGAGAAGATAGTTAAGTCCAAATGCTCTAATGATCAAATACTGAAGAAGAAAGATGATGAAGCTGATGACCAGGGAAACCCTAGCAAGGGTAAAGTTCAAGTTCAAGGAAAAGAGCAGAGCAGCAAGGTTTCTTCAGGGAAACTAATTACTGATACAAGCAAATCTTCTACTCAAAAGAAGACAAGTTCTGAAGCTGCCCAAACTCAAAATCTGATAGCAAGTATTGAAACTCAAAATCTGATATCAAGTTCTGAGGAGCAAAGTCTGATGACAAAGCCTGATGTTCTGATACAAGGTGGAAGTCAAGATTCTCAAAAGTTCATGCAAACTCTGAAGCTCAAGGGAAAGCAGACTACCGTCTACTACAAGGATCCCAAGATTCAGACACTTGATGAGGAAATTGCTAGAAGATTATTTCTGAAACATAATCCTGGAATGGATTTAGAAAATCTCAAGGAGGAAGAAGCTAGATTTAAAGCCGAAAAGAAAAATCTAAAGCCAAAAGCTTCTGTTGTAAAGAAACCTCCAAGGCCTAAGGTAAAAGGCATTGTGATAAAGGAGAAGTCAAATACTGAGGCATCAAAGCCCAAGACTAGATCACAGATTGAGATTGATCCCAAAGACAAAGGGAAAGGAAAAGTTGATGAACCAACCAATCCACTGGAGATGAAAATTCCTCAAATTCTGATAAAGCCAGTGTGCAAAATGGTTCAAGTTACTGCTGATTATCTTGCTGAAGATAAAGATGTTCAAACTCTGAAAAGAAGGAAGATTTGTTAAGAATCAAAGACAACCTCTGACAAGGCTCAAGTTGTTCATAGTTAAGAACAGCAAGCTATAACAAAAACATCAAGTTCTGATAAAATCATCAAGACATCAACCTCTGACAGTGCTCAAGTTGATTTAGACAAGATGGAAGTAGCTGATAAAAAGAAGCTTCTGTGGAAAAATGTCAAACCATCAGATCCAAAGAAAAGTCAATTACTGTCTACTTTCATGACTATTGGGTTAAATTCTAGAGAACCAAGAGACAGGGCTGGACTAGGTTCTGATGAAGCTAAGATTAAGACAGGAGTTGAAGTTGTTACTAGAGATCCATTTTTGCTAACTGACAGACCTCTTGAAGATGTTACACAGAAACACCTTGATAAGGTTATCTCTTTTCAAGTGGTACTGGATGCTCATGACAAGCACAATGTCAAGGAAAATCTGAATCTATTTCTTGAAGATGGAAGGACATATCAGATGTCAAAATCAGATGTGCTGAACAAATCACTGAAAGAACTTCAATTCTTTAATTACCTTTTAGAGGTAAAGTCTGATATTACCAGGAGATGGTCAAACTTCATATTGAAGACCATTAGAGATAAAGCAAGAATTTCTGGTTTAAGAGTTACATAATTTGTTCCTAATATTGTTGAAAATGATGGAAGTGAAACTCCAATGAAGAAGAATTCTACTAAGCTTGAAGTGTTACTAAATGAGAAATGTCTGTGCTATAATGAAGATTCTTCTCATCCTAGGGTAATAAGACTGAATGATGGTTTAGAAAGAAACTATATCTCTGCTTTAAGGACTGCAATCTATCAGACTGGGAGTCAGAATGAAGAGATGAAGCAAGTCAAGACTACAATGTCTCAAGTCCTGAGGATTAAAGAAGAAAAGCAGATATCAAGCTTTGTCAAGAATCATTATGGATTCAGATTGACTCAGTGAGATTGGTAAAAGCTACAAGGACTGTAAGTTGTAGTTAATTATCTAGTTAAACTCTTATTGTATTTGTACTTAAATGTTTTTGACATCATCAATCTATTAACTTGTATAGTTTGCATAATTTACAAGTTAAGGGAGATTGTTAGATATATTTGAGATGTCATGTCTAATATGATTCATGTTTCGTTTTTAGATCTTAACAAACAGGACATATCAAGACTTACTGGAAGTCAGAACTTAATATCAGAACTTAAAGTTATATCAGAACTTAAGTGCGGGAAGACTTTCATATAAGGAAGGAAGCTGATTTACAGTAGAAGATCGAGACTAAAACAATAGAAGATATGCATGGAAAGAGTTAGAAGACTAAAAGACTTGTAGAAGATATCTGATTGATATATTTTAGGAGACAGATGTATATTCCATATCAATTAGAAGTTATCTTGTAAGTGTGTACTATATAAACACAAACTTAGGGTTTATACTATATGTGTTATCATTATTGAGAAGATTATACATTGTAACCTATCAGCTCTTAGTGATATTTATTCATCACTGAGAGAGAACAGTTCCATTATAACAGAGTTTATCATATTAAATATATCTGTTTACTGTTACTTGTGTTCAAAATCGATTTGATTGTAGTAACACTGTATTCAACCCCCTTCTACAGTGTTGTGTGACCTAACATTCCCACAAACTTTACATTTTTTAATCTGAGGTCTAATATCCTTTCTCGGTTGTCCTGTCTTCTTAAAATGATTCTTTTGAGCTCCATTCCCGGGTTTAAACTTCTGAAACTTTTGGTTTTGACCTGCATCATTCTTGCCAAACTTCCCTCTAAACTTCGAACTTCCTTGTTCTTGCTCTGAGTTCTCAAACTTCCTTTTCCTACCTTCATTATCTTTTTTTGCAGCTTCCTGCTCACCTTTCACTATCATTACCTTCTACACAAGGGATGCATAGTTCTTGATCTCCAAAAGTGCCACTTGACTCCGTATCCAAGGCCTGTCATCAAGCCACAAGCATTGGACAAGTGGCTAGGAAATGATGCAAGCATGGTGAGGTAAGCATCAAAGAAGATATTTAGGCAAGATTGATTATAGACCAAGTATTTTAACCCTTGATTAACTAAGGTTAAGCTTAACCAATCTAATAAACACCACACAAATATCAAGGCCAAAGCAAGAAGCATTTCTTCTCCCCCATTTCATATTTGTTATCGGCTTTTAAGAAAAAAATGAAGATAGAAAAATCCAATATCTAAGCTCTACTCAAGCATAAATCTCAAGGTTTGTTTCTATGGATTCCACATTTATATACTTAACTATGGTAGAATTTTAAGATCTTTATTACAAGGGATTCATAGCTTATTAATTCACCAAAGTTTAGGGTGAATAGTGTTTTCAAAATCTTAACTCTGTGTTCTAGATTTCAATTGCAAGATCAAGGTAGTATAAGGTTAGATCAAGATTCTTTGACGCTCCCTATTAAATTTCCACCCTCCAAGCAAGGTATGAAGCTTCAAACCGTTTCATAATAAGTTTGAATGTTGAATTTTTGAGATGGTTTGGATGAATGAGTAGTAATTTGAATGATAAGCATCATTTGAACTTTGATTGAATAAGTAGTTTATTATATTTTGGAGATAGTATGATATTGGATTGGATTGAGATTATTGAGCTTATTTTGACTAAAATCAGTATCCTAGGTATGTATCTTAAGTTTTTGATGATTGGTCGTTGGTATCGTGTGAATTGGTATGCTTAAAATTGGGAATCGCTAAAGTATAGCCATCGTAATGCCCATTTTCCAATAAACTATTTTTGTGCTTAACTTTTGGAACGGAATACCCACTGCTATGCACTCAAAATTTGCATTCTTATATAGGTAATGTTTTAAGCTTCATTTAATATATGGTTCGCTTTAATCTGATATACGGTTTAGGAGAAACGACCATTTTAAGTAACAACGTTTTGCGAACGAACCCCTTCCCTCGAGTAACTTTGAGACCAAGTTTACGGCCCTTAAAATACTTATAGGAACACGAAACAATTATGTAATTTTTATTAGTCAGTTATTAAATCCCTCACGAAAGAGTCTCCTTAAAATTTTTAACGGTTCAGTTTATAAAAATGGTGGAACCGAGGGTACTCGAGCAACTAATGTAAATCCTTAAGCGTAGAAGCGAGTGTTACAGTATGCATGAGTAAAGTTTAGTTTCTTAAGCGACCGAGGATTAATTCTGGCTTATATTATTGTTCCTAGGTTACCGGACCCACTCTAAGCTTAATTCTACCCGGTAACACTCACTTTAAAGTAAGAGTTTATAAACTTCATAATACATAAGCTAGAGATAGGTAGTAATTGTGTATACCCTTAGTATATGAGACCCAAAATTGAATATTTTTTAAACCGAGAGACGATGTTCCCGAGTATATTTTATATATAGTTTTCTACAACTATTAATCGAATAAGGTACATTCGATAGTTTTGAATAATAATCAAACATTATTTTTGATTATTTAAATAAAGATTTTACTTTCGTATAAGTGTATCTTTCGTTAATTATTATTCATTTCAAGTATTAATTTTAGAACTTTTACTTCATTTATTTTTATAAAAGCTATTCTTTATTGGAATATTTTTTAAAGAATAATATTCAGATATTTTTCTAATATTTTGAAACTAATTTATTTTATTAAATCATCCTTATCCCAAATATTTTCAAAAATGTTTTCAAGTCTTTAAAATCATTTTAAAAGTTAGAGCGGATCCCAAAACTTATTTTCAAATTTTATATCTTCCTTTCGAAGGGTATTTAAAAACTCGCTCAAAAATCTGAGGGATCTGGCTCTGTGATGTATTTTTATATTCGCAACGAGGTTGCTGTTTTGATAAAAGAAAATTTTGGTTATTTGCCCACATCCAGGGAGTGGTTGTATATATAATATTGTACCTATCAATGAGCTGTTATACTCTCGGGGAATGTCGATTAATTTTGGATTCCAATTGTAAGGATATGATCTTCAAGGAACTTGAATGGTCTGGTACCTTGTGTTTCAAAGAGAGTGTAAGAAGCTACGAGGCAGTCGGTCAAAGTGTAAGAGGTTGTGGGACAGTCCATCAAAGCGTAGGAAGTGGTGAATGAAGGGTTTTTAGCACATAAACACAGCGAAAACGTAAATTTCAATCTTAAAAAAAGCTGAAACCCTCCGCAGGATCCATGCAAAAAATGATATTTAATTCATAGTTCAGTATGTTTACCTTAAGAAGCTTTACGTTAATGGAAAGATGGAGGTCTTTAATGGCGATCCAAAAATGATGAACGGAGATCCTTAGCAGCTACTCCTCAAGTGTGAAGCACTCCACCGGTATCCACCAAGAAAACAATGTAATGAAGGAGGAGGAGATGGAGAGAATTAGGTTTTATAAATCTTTTTGGTTGAGGCAAAAATATGGTCTATAATAGTATATTTATAGGCAAAATTTTTAGCTGAAAATTTTCCCATAAAATATTATTATTATTAACCCTTTATTCTTCTCACTAATAATTAAAATACCTTTTAATTATTAATTCTTTTTCTAAACTCTTTAGAAATAATTCTCTCACTTGATTTAATTTCCAAAAATTAAATTCTTAATTAATAATATTAAGAACCTTTTCTTAATTAATTTATAATCAATTAAATCTCATTTAATCAACTATTAAATTTGCCAATTAATTATTTATTTTATAAATAAATAATTATCAGCCATTATTAATTAATTCCTCCACCATTAAATCATTCTCTTTTATGGTGTGACCCTGTAGGTTCAATATTAAGCCGGTAGTAGAAATAAATAATAATAAAACTTTTTATCATTATTTATATAAATTCTCTAATTCATTAAATATGATTAATTAATTAATCATATTTATTCTACATCGTGAGGGATACTTCTCAGCATATCGCGACTATCCGGATAATACGAATTCACTGCTTAGAATACCAAGAACCTATTCAGTGAGTAGTTACCGTACAATCAATTCCTTCTACCCTGCAATGTCACGATTAAATACAAGGCATGGAACTTGTGTCAAGCCTATCTTATTTAATCACTTACTTTCCCATTCACTATGCTTAGTTCTATTTAATGTAAATTAGAAACTCCTTTCTAATTTCATTCACTCTGGCCAGAGATTCCTGAACTAAAATAAGTGGATCAGCATTGAACATTCTCTTCCTACACTGGAAGGGGTAGATCCTTTATTGATCATACACTATCTTCGTGTACAAATTCCTATACACAGTAGAGCCCTTATAATTGTCCCTTGAGACTAAGAACTAAACCAAAACATAGTTCGGTGTACACAAGATGACTGTGATGACCTCAAGTCTAAGGATACTTGTACAACTATCATTATGTGAACAACTGCTGACACGTGAGTGAACTCCATCAGTTGTTCAGTTGTGTGAGTCATGTTCAGTGAACTTATTCTATAATAAGCACCTACATACTAGCTATAGTGTCACCACACAAATGTCTATGAGAACAGACATCCTTCATAATGAAGCAAGCATAGTATGTACCGATCTTTGCGGATTATTAATTACCAGTTAGTAATCCTACGACCATGAACTATTTAAGTTTAGAGTTATCGTCTTTTAGGTCTCATTATTATGATCTCATCACAATCCATAAAAAGCTTTACTCTAAACTGTGGTATATCTTATTTAAACATTTAAATCGATAGAGCCCACAATAAAAACAAAACAAGTCTTTTATTAATATCAATGAAATCAAAACAGATTACATAAAAGTTATTCCTAAATCCTCATACATGATTGGACTTAGGACATATCTCTTTCAATCTCCCACTTGTACTAAAGCCAATCACTCTGGTATCTAATACCCATCTTGTCTTTATGACGATCAAAGTGACTCTGAGAAAGTGGCTTTGTGAGTTGGTCTGCTACGTTGTTATGTGTGTCAACTCTCTCGACGTTGACATCTCCTCTATTTTCAACTCAGATTCACCACCAAAAACAAGAAAAATGTCCTGAGTCCTTCGCAAGTACTTAAGGATGTTTTTCACTGCTTTCCAGTGGTCTTCACCTGGATTGGACTGATATCTGCTCGTCACACTAATTGAATAAGCAATATCAGGCCTTGTACACAACATCGCGTACATGATAGATCCTATTGCCGAAGCATAAGGAATCTTACTCATACGCTCTCTTTCCTCAGGTGTCTTAGGAGACATTTTTTTCGGAAAGGGACACTCCATGGCTCATCGGTATGAGACCTCTTTTGGAGTTTTCCATGCTAAACCTTTTAAGCACTTTCTGGATGTATATACCCTGGGTAAGACCTATCATTCTTCTAAATCTATCTCTATAGATCTTCATACCAAGAATGTAGGATGCTTCTCCCAAGTCCTTCATGGCGAAGTTCTTTGATAGCCATACTTTGACTGATTGTAGCATCGGTATATCATTTCCTATAAGAAGTATGTCATCCACATACAATACAAGAAATTTTACCGCGCTCCCACTAACCTTCTTATAGACACATGGTTTATCTATGTTTTTGATAAAACCAAACTCTTTGATTGTCTCATCAAAATGGATGTTCCATCTACGAGAAGCTTGCCTTAAACCATATATGGTTCGCAGCAGCTTACATACTAGGTGTTCATTTCCCTTGGAAAGAAAACCCTCCGGCTGTGTCATATACACTTCCTCCTCAAGTTCCCCATTGAGGAAGGCCGTTTTCACGTCCATTTGCCAGATCTCATAGTCGTAGTAAGCAGCAATCGCAAGCAAAATCCGAATTGATTTTAACAGGGCTACAGGCGAAAAAGTTTCATCAAAGTCAATCCCTTGCCTTTGTTTGAATCCTTTTGCCATGAGCCTGGCCTTATAGGTCTCCACCTGGCCATCTGCTCCAATATTTCTTTTGTATACCCACTTGCACCCAATAGGCTTAACACCTTCAGGCGCCTCAACCAGAGTCCATACTTGGTTGGTATACATAGATTTCATTTCGGATTTCATGGCACTATGCCATTTCTCTGAGTCAACACTACTCATAGCCTCATTATAGGTAACAGGGTCGTTATCATCAATGATTGACAAC
Source organism: Apium graveolens (assembly GCF_009905375.1). Classification (NCBI taxonomy): domain Eukaryota; kingdom Viridiplantae; phylum Streptophyta; class Magnoliopsida; order Apiales; family Apiaceae; genus Apium; species Apium graveolens. The sequence goes on from NC_133648.1 coordinate 213,820,018, forward strand.
TCATTGTCATTCTTAATGACAAGGCCATAATACCTCTCAGGTTGGCGAGACACTCTCCCTGTCCTACGAATGGGCTGTTCCACAGAAGGTTGTTCAGTCTGAACAGGTGTTTCCACTTGATCTGTAGTAGTCTGTGCTTCTTGAACTTCATCAAATTTAATTTTGCTCCCACTGTTTTCCTTCAAGGATAAACTCCTTTTCCAAGAAGGTAGCATGTCTGGAGACAAAAACCCGATGATCGGTGTAAAAGTAATACCCCAAAGTCTCTTTAGGATATCCCACAAAATTACATTTTACGGATCCAGATTCCAGCTTATCTGGGTCAACTTTCTTGACATAAGCTGGACATCCCCAAATCTTAACGTGTTTAAGACTCAGTTTCCTTTCTTTCCATATCTCATATGGTGTTTGAGGAACAGATTTGGAAGGCACCTTATTCAGTAAATATGCTGAGGTTTCCAATGCATAACCCCATAGGAATACTGGAAGATTCGCATAGCTCATCATGGACCGAACCATGTCTAACAAAGTTCTATTTCTCCTTTCAGATACCCCATTTAACTGTGGAGTATATGGAGGAGTCCACTGGGAGACTATACCATTTTCTTTGAGATAATCTAGAAACTCTCCATTCAAGTATTCACCACCTCGATCTGATCGAAGAGTTATAATACTGTGTTTGGTTTGTTTCTCCACTTCATGTTTATATTCTTTGAACTTTTCAAAGGCTTCAGACTTGTGTTTCATCAAATACACATATCCGAATCTAGATTTATCATCTATGAAAGTAATGAAGTACGAAAATCCACCCATGGCTTGCGTAGACATTGGTCCACATACAAATGTGTGTACCAATCCTAACAAATCTGCAGCCCTCTCTCTATGTCCACTAAATGGAGATTTGGTCATTTTACCCAATAGACAAGACTCGCATGTAGGATATGATTCAAAATCAAAGGGGTCAAGTAACCCTTCCTTATGCAATGTCCGCAGTCTATTTTCACTAATATGACCTAGCCTACAGTGCCATAAATAGGTCAGATTTTCATCATCTCATTTTTTTTATTAGTTTATTCAATCTGAAGTAAATCATGCTCTACGTCATATACATACAGACCATTATTTAAAATGCCACGTCTAAAAAAACATTATCTCTAAGGATAAAACATTCATTATTCTTAATAATAAATGAAAAACCATCCACATCCAACATATGAATAGAAACAATATTCCTCACAATAGAGGGAACGTGATAACAATTATTCAAAATAATAGTCTTGCCCGTAGGCATATGTAAACTAAATGATCCTACAGATATGGCCGCAACCCTTGCTCCATTGCCCATACGTATAATCACCTCATCTTTTTCAAGAGTCCTACTTCCCTTTAATCCTTGCAACGAATTGCAAATATGAAAAACCACAGGAGGTATCTAATACCCAAGTAGAAATTTGACCTAGTGACATATTAACTTCGATCATGAACATGCCTGAATAAGAAGCGGTAGTCTAACTATCCTTCTTTTTCAATTCTGCAAGGTAAACCTTGCAGTTCGTCTTCCAATGCCCCAACTTGTTACAGTGAAAACAAACAGCTAAATTAGGACCAGTCAACTTGTGAGCATCTAGTATGCTCCGGAGTGATAGTGCAGAAGACATGACGAATATAGTAAATCTGTAAATGATAAACACATAACAACACTTAGCAAATATTCAATTTTATTTCAAAACACAATATGAATCGGGTATTTATTCATAAGTGTCTCCCACTAGTTTATCTAATTTTTTCAACCCCCTAAGTGAAAATTAAGCATTCATAATGCTAGTGGGAATAGGGATCCTACATTCCATCACACAACCTCGACTGTGGCACGAAACATCATGTGATGTTCAATAGGCAGAAAACTTTTGTCAATTACATCTTATGTTATTCCCTAATATAAGTTTAGCCTCTTGAATAATTGAGTCACGGCTGTGGCACGACAAACTCAATATTCTAAGTCAAGTCTAACCCAACATTTCGTATAATTGAATCAGTCTCCAACGGCCCATGGCTGTAGCACGTAGCGACCTTTAGATTCTAATTCAATGTACACATCTCTATGTAATAGACAAGTATTTCTTATTTCAAAATCAAAGCCCTCGGCTGTAGCACGAAACGACAATGATTTAAAAATAAGAACCACTTTCTACCATGTTGGAAGGCTATGACCGACACAAGCCTGTTGTCTCATTGGCCAATTACTAATTGATATTATTTAATTTTAGATGGATTATATTACGTTACAATCATAATCATATTATAAAGAGATTCTTCCTTTTAAATTAAATATTTCAAATCAATAATCGGTAATCAGATGATTCCCAGATTGGGTGGAGCATTGTCAAGAGGCGTCACTTAATAACCCTTTCTTACAGATAGAAATCTGTTATTGACAGAATCATCCTTTCTCTCAAAATTGAAAATTCATATTCAATTACGTGTTTCATAAACACAAGAATCTCATGATCGTATTCATAATATTTATTGTTAAGGCAAGAAACGATTCCTATTCTAGATTTTCTAGAGCACGCCTTATATTGATTTAAGTTCACCTAAATCTATCATCGCATGGTAAAGATAGGCATATATCTCATATATAAAATTAAATAAAAAAGTAAATGTAAAGTGCAATAAAGTAAATGTGTTTGGTTATGGCCCCATCCTATGTGATCTTTATCAAGCTCATGATAAAGATCAAGGTTAATCTAATATGGTGATGGAAATAAATACAACTACTTATTACATAAGTCTTCTTGTATGCCTTGTCTTCTTCTTTGTATCACCTCCATTGGATAGTCTTATTGAGTCTTCAATTGCATTACATGATTGAGAGTAAAACTAATATAATGAACTTACAAGAATAACTGGAGTTACATTCGAGATTTATGATTACAAAGATTGACGACATGCAAGTCATATTTAAAACCAAAAACCAAAACCATTACACTAAGGTCGAAAGGCCATAACCATCCACCATGCTCATACAACACATAAAAGCATGTTAAAACACATAATCGGATCTTAACATATCATATTATCCATGATCTAATCATAAAAAGAAAATATGACAAAAATCAGAAAAATCAGAATCAAATCAGAAAAACAGGTTTCACTATTTATAGGCAGTAAACGACGTCAAACGCCTTACAGACGAGTGGTTGATAACTTTAGCTATCAGTTTTGTTCAGACGCTCGTTTACCTATGGAATAGGGTATTCATTTGCGTAAATCGGACACCAGACCCAGATTTCAGCAAATCTGCAGCAGCCATTTCAGAATCCGTATCTAATATTATTCTCATAATTAGAACAAACATAAATCATGTATATATCAGTATATATACAGATTACATAATCATCTTATGATTATACAACTCACATGAATATCATATATTCAAAACCATACATATATAAGCATATTATATCAACATCAAATCATGGCGAATCACGTACATGCTCATATATTGAAAACAGTTAAACACATAAACGAATTAAAAACTTTTCGCAAGTAGCTCTGATGCCATTGAAGGGCTTTTATCACATAAACGCAGCGAAAACGTAAATTTAAATCATAAAAAAACCGAAACCCTCCATAGGATCCATGCGAAAAATAATATTTAATTCGTAGTTCAGTATGTTTACCTTAAGAAGCTTTACGTTAATGGAAAGATGGAGGTCTTTAATGGTGATCCAAAAATGATGAACGGAGATCCTTAGCAGCTGCTCCTCAAGTGTGAAGCACTCCACCGGCATCCACCAAGAAAACGATGTAATGAAGGAGGAGGAGATGGAGAGAATTAGGGTTTTGTAAATCTTTTTGGTTGAGGCAAAAATAGGGTCTATAATAGTATATTTATAGGCAAAATTTTCAGCTGAAAATTTTCTCATAAAATATTATTATTATTCTCACTAATAATTAAAACACCTTTTAATTATTAATCCTTTTTCTAAACTCTTTAGAAATAATTCTCTCACTTAATTTAATTTCCAAAAATGAAATTCTTAATTAATAATATTAAGAACCTTTTCTTAATTAATTTATAATCAATTAAATCTCATTTAATCAATTATTAAATTTGCCAATTAATTATTTATTTGATAAATAAATAATTATCATCCATTATTAATTAATTCCTCCACCATTAAATCATTCCCTTTTATGGTGTGACCCCGTAGGTTCAATATTAAGCCGGTAGTAGAAATAAATAATAATAAAACTATTTTATCATTATTTATATAAATTCTCTAATTCATTAAATATGATTAATTAATTAATCATATTTATTCTACATCGTGAGGGATACTTCTCAGCATATCGCGACTATCCGGATAATACGAATTTACTGCTTAGAATACCAAGAACCTATTCAGTGAGTAGTTAGCATACAATCAATTCCTTCTAACCTGCAATGTCATGATTAAATACAAGGCATGGAACTTGTGTCAAGCCTATCTTATTTAATCACTTACTTTCCCATTCACTATGCTTAGTTCTATTTAATGTAAATTAGAAACTCCTTTCTAATTTCATTCACTCTGGCCAGAGATTCCTGAACTAACATAAGTGGATCAGCATTGAACATTCTCTTCCTACACTGGAAGGGGTAGATCCTTTATTGATCATACACTATCTTCGTGTACAAATTCCTATACCCAGTAGAGCCCTTATAATTGTCCCTTGAGACTAAGAACTAAACCAAAGCATAGTTCAGTGTACACAAGATGACTATGATGACCTCAAATCTAAGGATACTTGTACAACTATCACTATGTGAACAACTGCTGACACGTGAGTGAACTCCATCAGTTGTTCAGTTGTGTGAGTCATGTTCAGTGATCTTATTCTATAATAAGCACCTGTATACTAGCTATAGTGTCACCACACAAATGTCTATGAGAACAGACATCCTTCATAATGAAGCAAGCATAGTATGTACCGATCTTTGCGGATTATTAATTACCAGTTAGTAATCCTACGACTAGGAACTATTTAAGTTTAGAGTTATCATCTTTTAGGTCTCATTATTATGATCTCATCACAATCCATAAAAAGCTTTACTCTAAACTGTGGTATATCTTATTTAAACATTTAAATAGATAGAGCCCGCAATAAAAACAAAACAAGTCTTTTATTAATATCAATAAAATCAAAACAGATTACATAAAAGTTATTCCTAAATCCTTATACATGATTGGACATAGGACATATCTCTTTCAGTGAAACAGTCAGGCATAATGCCCTCATGTGGCCAGGGTGATGACTCAAAAGGAATTCGTCCTTTTATTAGTAGAGAATTATGGAGAGTAATACATTGCCTAATCAACAAAGGTATCACATTATTCTAGTGGTTTCCTTCTCCCAAATGTATATGAACAAAACCTTGTGGTTACTTTCACAAAGAGGTAGTTCACTTCTTTTAATCGATATTTCAAAAATTGATATTATACAAGTTTTATCTTGTAGCTTCATTTGTGTGATGAACTTTTGAAACTAAATATACTTTGAAAAGTGGTAGTTCAAGTAGTTTTCAGAAAAGATATAAGTATATTGAAGTATTTTGTAACTTCATCTTTTAAACTTATATCTAGTAAATGATTATCTTATGCATAAAAAAAAATTAGAAAGTTATCGATAAAGATACTTTGCACTATTAAAAAAACTATATATATTTTGAAAGAATATATAAATATATATATTGAGCATTTTGCGACTTCGTCGTGTTAAGATATCAAACTTGGTTCATTGTTGCTTGATCAAGACTTTCATAAATACTATGGAAATACTCATATATTATTAATCATAATATACATGTTATTTTGGTGAGCTATTTTGCTCACCCTTGCTTCATTTCTTCATCACATAACAACAGCTAGACAAGATGAACAGGACCAAGCTTCCAACTCGCAAACGGATAGGAAACGTTCCACAGTTTTCTGTAGGTGTTGATGCCGCTATGGATGAGGTAGGAACTACTAAATAATTAAGTACTAATCAAGAGGATTAGAGCAAGATGATGTCATCAAGCCACAAGCATTGGACAAGTGGCTAGGAAATGATGCAACTATGGTGAGGTAAGCATAGAAGAAGATATTTAGGCAAGATTGATTATAGGACAAGTATTTTAACCCTTGATTAACTAAGGATAAGCTTAACTAATCCAGTAAACACCACACAAATATCAAGTCCAAAGCAAGAAGCATTTTTTCTCCCCTACTTCATATTTGTTCTCGGCTTTTAAAAAAAAGCAAGGAAGAAAAATTCAAAGTGCAAGCTCCACTTAAGCATAAATCTTAAGGTTTGTTTCTATGAATTCCACATTTCTAAACTTAGCTATGCTAGGTTTGTAAGCTCTTGATTCCAAGGGATTCATAGATTATTAATTCACTAAAGTTTAGGGTGATTAGTGTTTTCAAAATCTTAACTTTGTGTTCTTGATTTCAATTGCAAGATCAATGTAGTATAAGGTTAGATCAAGGTTCTCTGAGGCTCCCTAGAAAATTTCCACCCTCCAAGAAAGGTATGAAGCTTTAAACCCTTTATTATTAAGTTTGAATGTTGAATTTTTGAGATGGTTTGGATGAATGAGTGGTAATTTGAATGATAAGCATGATTTGAACTTTGATTATTTAAGTAGTTTAGTTGATATTGGAGATAGTATGATATTGGATTGAATTGTGATTCTTGAGCTTATTTTGACTAAAATTAGTAGCCTAGCTATGTATCTTGAGTTTTTGATGATTAGTAGTTGGTATGGTGTGAATTGGTATGGTAAAATTTGGGAATCGCTAAAGTATAGTCGTCGTAATGCCTTTTTTCTAATAAACTATGTTTGTGCTCAACTTTCCGACTAGAAGACCCACTTTTATAAACTCACCATTTCCATGCTTATATAGGTAATGTTTTAAGCTTCATTTTAATATGTGATTCGCTTTAATCCGATTTACGGTTTAGCAGAAACGACCATTTTAAGTAACGACATTTCACGAACGAACCCCTACCTCTCGAGTAACTTTGAGACCATGTTTAAGGCTCTTAAAAGACTTACCTAACACGAAACAATTATGTAAATTTGATTATTCAGTTAGTAAATCCCTCACGAAAGATTCTCCCTTAAATGTTTAACAGTTCATTTTTATAAAAATGGTGGAGCCGAGTGTACTCGAGCGACTAATGTAAATCCTTAAGCGTAGAAGCGAGCGTTAGGGTATGCATGAGTAAAGTTTAGTTTCTTAAGCGACCGAGGATTAATTCCAGCTTATATTGTTGTTCATAGGTTATCAGACCCACTCTAAGCTTAATTCTACCCCGTAACACTCAGGCAAGCTCTCTACCCATATTACTGTTGTTGTGATGATATATATATGCGTTATCTTGAGATAATTACATGAGTATTGTTAGCAAATCTTGCGATATATTGTTGCATGTATGTTTTGGGAAGCATGTTGATATATATATATATATGCATGTTATGAAATCATGATATTTCATTATCAAATACAATTACTTTAAAGTGAGAGTTTATAAATTGCATAATACTAAAGCTAGAGATAAACAGTAATTGCATATACCCTTAGTATAGGGGACCCAAAGTTGAATATTTTTTAAACCCGGAGACGATGTTCTCGAGTATATTATATATATAGTTTTCTATAACTATTAATCGAATAAAGTACATTCGATAGTTTGAATAATAATCAAATATTATTTTCGATTATTTAAATAAAGATTTTACTTTCATATAAGTCTATCTTTCTTTAAATATTATTTGTTTCAAGTATTAATTTTAAAACTTTTACTTCATTTATTTTTATAAAAGCTATTCTTTATTGGAATATTTTTTAAAGAATAATATTCAGATATTTTTCTAATATTTTGGAACTAATTTATTTTATTATATCATCCGTATCCCAAACATTTTCAAAAATATTTTCAAGTCTTCCAAATCATTGATTTAAAAAAAAGTCTTCCAAATCATTTTAAAAGTTAGAGCGGATCTCAAAACTTTTCTTAAAATTTAATATCTTTCTTTCGAAGGGAATTTTAAATACTCGCTCAAAAATCTAAGGAATTCGGCTCCGTGATATATTTTTATATTCGTAACGAGGTTGTTGTTTTGATAAAAGAAAATTTTGGTTACTTGCCCACATCCGGGAAGTAGTTGTATATATAATATTGTACATATCAACGAGCCGGTATACTCTCGAGGAATGTCGATTAATTTTGGATTCCAATTGTAGGGATAGGATCTTCAAGGAACTGGAATGGTCTGGTACTTTGTGTAACACCCCCAAATCCGGGGTCGGGGATTCGGTTTGTCACGAGTTCCATTTCCCTTATCAATACTTAATCTTAACAGTCAACCAACTACTGCGTACTGTGACCCCACAATATACACACACACACCACAAGTTATAGTCTCAGAGATGAATACCAAAAATAACACAAGTCATTTTATTCCACAATTATAAACCATTTCACCATAAAAAGGGTTTCTGAATATATTTACATATTCCTTTCCATTATTACATTTGATAAAGATACATAAGTCTGGTACAACAAAAGTTGAAAGCCTAGCCTATTGGTAATTTCTACCTCAGCTACAGCGGCATCAACGCATACAGAAAACTGCGGAACATTTCCTATCCGCTCGTAAATTGGGAGCTTAGTCATGTTCATCTTGTCTATCTATTGTTGTGTGATGAAAGAAGAAAGCAAGGGTGAGCAACAAGCCCACCGAAATAATGTGTATAATAATTAACAATATATGAGCATTCTCATAGTACTCATGAAAGTCTTGGTCAAGAAGAAATGAACCAAGTTGATATCTTAACGCGACCAAGTCGCAAAATATTCAGTATATATATACATATATACTTTTCACAATCTTTGAAATCCTCTGACATGTATAATATACACAGAGTTACATAAGCTACTCACTCGATGGATAATAAGTTAATCATCCGTCGGGACTATAATGAGTTATCCGTCGGGACTAAAACTCTTATCCGTCGAGTGCTACATAATTTCACTAAGTAAAATCTACTTAGACATTTTGTTTAAGTGATCATCAAGTACACAACATGTTCACAACAAGCGTGAATAAAAATGTTCCAATTTAAAGAGTCAGCTTAGAAATTAAGCTTGGTGTCGGGCCGTCAGGTAGAACGCAACCCGTCCTAATATGGAAATTAAATAATATAAAATGAGAGTTATATGTGAAGTGAATGAATAAAGTATTTCGTCTTAAGAGACGTGTTGATTGACAAAGATAATGAGAAGCGTAATCGAAACGCTGAGCGTCGGGCCGTCAGGCTGAACGTGACTCGGTACGCGTTAAAGAGGATAAAGATTAAAGAGGGATAGATTTTATGATCAGACTTGAGTCGTTATGTGACTATATGTGTGTGATTGCTTGACTGTGTGCATGACTATGTGTTCTGTGTCAATTTTTTGAATTTTAAAGGAATTAAGTGATTTAAGTAAAGGTTTAATTAACCTTTGCACATTTTTATAAAATCATCCGAGAAGGATAAAAATATGGGATTTGTTTTGTTACCTTAGTAATGATCCTAGAGACTTTTTAAAAATAATAAGTGAATTTGATTGTTGATCTTTGCATTTTTAAATCAATTTTATGTGGAAATTGTATTTATTAAAGCAAGTTTGCGAAATTCATATAAAATCAACCGTTCGCTCAAATTCTTATTATGAGTAATGGATAAAAAGCTAATTTCGAGACCTACGTGTTAAAATTGTCATTTTCAATAATCCTCGACTTTTCGAGAGAGAAATATTTTTATTTTGAATTTCGTTGCATTTGAGTAAAAAGAGAAAGAAAGTGCAAATTAAAAAGGGAGTTATTAGATTACCATTTTGCCCTTGTGTTGGTGGAATATAAATTACTCCTTCCTCCCCATTTTCTTCTTTCTTTTCTGTGCACTCACTCTTTTCTCTCCTCTTTTTCTTTCACTCTCTCTCTCTCTCACTCGAACAACTCTCTCTCGGCTCTCTCTTCAATCTCTCTCGGTATACCTCCTTTTTCCTTGATCAAACTCATCAATCATCCCTAATTCTTCTTGCTAAACACTTATGTATAGGTAGAAGTATGTGTATGTGTGTGATTAGGCTTGCATGCCGAAGTGTGTGTGTGTGTTTTTGGGTTCGGTTTTGAGCCAAGAACCGAGGGCTTGCTTGATTAGTTCGTATCCTATGATTATTGTGCTGAAATCAGTTTGCATGTGGTGTTGATGCATTTCTTTTAAGAAATTGGGGGTTTCATGGTTGGACACCCTCGAACGAGGGCACCACCGTGAAGCCACCACCACCAGTGATGAACTCCGGTGAACCGGTGGTGAGCTATGATGTTAAAAACTGAGCTCTAGAACCTTAAGATCACTTATTTATGTTTGCATGTGGTGTTTTGATGAAAAGGCCGAATGGCCCTTACTATTTTAAGGAAATCAAGTTGATTATATTGAAATACATGAGTCATTGATTTGATGTTGAAATATAGGTGGATTTGTGATTCAAGGATTAAAAATATCAAGTTGCATGATTGTTTTTGAAAAAGGCCGAATAGTTTTAATCTTTAAAGTTGTTTGATTTGAATTAACTTGTTTAAAATGATGATGGATTGTTATTAGATTAAAAAGGAATGAAATTATTGTTGCATGCTAAGTTTAGGTTCAAATTTTTGTGTTAATAAGAAAGGAAATTGATTTTTGTGAGATAATCTTGGTAAACACTAAGTATAAATGGCCTAAAAGTGATTGCATGCTAGTTTTAAAGAGGATCAAGATGTGCATGTCATTGATTTGTCCTTGAGAATTAAAATTGAGTTTTGCCGAATTAAATTAAGTTAAAAAGGGACTAATTTGATGAATGAATGGATGCATGTTGTGATTTAGGTGAAAAGCGATTGTGTTAAGAAACTTAGTTGGCTTACTTGATAAAGATAAAGTGTTTGATATCATGATAAGTTAAAATTGAATTGCATGCGCGCAAGTATGTATAATTTGGCTCGAATTTTTATGATTAAAATGAAGAAGGATGATACTTTAATAGCTTTGAATGAGTTGTGTGTATGTATGTGAGTTAAAGTGAGAACTTGGTTAATTTTGTGTAATAAGGCCGAATAGGCCATAAGGAATGAAAGTCAAATTACTTGGTTTTTATGATTAAAAGGATGATTGAAAGTGTATAAGTAAATATTTAAGAATTTGTTGCTTGATTATAGTATGTGGCTCGAATTAAGGAGCAAAAGAAAAGGGAACTAAGTTGATTGATATAAGTGATGGTTATGAACGTAAATGTTTGGTTGTGAATAGGTCTTGTACTCGTAAAAGAGTCATGTTAGTTTGATTTGAGAAATAGCCAAGGTCAAGCGAGTACGCTTTGATTGCTAAGTATATAAGGATATAAAAGCTACGAGAAAGGATTATGTTATGTGCTAAGTGCTATGTGCTTATATGCATAAGCTATATTCGTATGCTCGAGTCAAGGATATAATCGAGTTACCGTATAGTGTGATCGTTCCGGGAACGAGAGTTGGGAATCTAATTAACATTTTGGTTTTATTGTAGATTCGGAGCGTGAGGGCATTCAGGCTAGGAAAGGAAAGGATTTACTAGGTGGCAGTAGTTCAACCCTCAGGAAAGCAAATTCAGGCAAGTAACTCTGATTACTTGTGTAAATGATTATAAAGGAAATGTTGTTCATACCATGTAGAGTATTGAACTGTTTAAGCATGAAACCCTTGTTTTATGAGACCCATGTTTTATGAAACCCTGTTATTGATTTAAAGAATCCCTGTTCTTGATAACCTGTTATTGATAAGCCTATTGATTTCACTCATTGATAACCTGACCTTTCTGTTCAAGTTACCTATAATGCCATGAATCATATTGAACCTATCGATTATCTTGGTTAACCCTGTTTAATGATATTCTGTTTCTCTTGATCACCCTATTGATCCCTAAATCAATGTTTATCCTTCTAATTTGGTGCCTTCTTATCCTTGACACAAAATTCTTGTGAATTGTTCCTTGCGTATCTTTGATTCACTCCCTGAACTTTGTTTCTTTAAAATCTGATTTAAGAATGAGTTTCGACTTGAAAGAGTCCGAATGATTTCAAATGCTTGGTAATGATAAAATGAATTTTAGAAAACCTATTTGTTTTTCCAACTCAAGGTTTTCCAAATGAATTCCTGATGGATTGGATTGAGACGTAAGAGGCTAGTGGGACTAGTCCAGTCATGGTAAGAGGCTAGTAGGACTAGTCCAATTTAATGCTGAAATTATGCCGATTGGTACCTTAAAGACCGGAATGGAGGTCGATACGGGCTGATCACCCGTATATAATGAAATGGAAAGATAAAGTGATCCAATCAAGGGTTCTAATTGATTATTTAAAAGGGAACTGAAACTTTTATTCAGTAAATTGATTTTGGAAATGAAAATGGTTTATATTGCCTTGAAAAGATTTGATTATGTTATTGTGGAGCTTAAAGCTCGAGAACCCTGATTCTTGAAATTGTTGATCATATGATTGATTCTATCTTGAATTACTGTTGTTTTCCTCTATCGAAAGATCTATTTTGATCCTATAATGATTTGTGATGAATGTCGGCTTTCGTCCTGTTTCGAGCCTTGTTTTTTGAAAGCCCTACTATTCTTCAGATACCTTTCCTTATCCCAAAGAAAAAAAAATGGAAATCTGCCACCTAGATTAATTAAAGTAGAATGCCCTAGTAGGTTCAAAGTATATTGAGATTTGATATTGTAGAACTGCTATATAGTTACTTGCTGAGTTTTATACTCATTTGTTTTGTCTTAATCTAACCATGGCAGTTAAGCAAGAAGATGGTCAGGCTAAGGCGCACTGCTCGTACGAGCGTACCTAGTGGTCCCTACCATGTTGAGGGCTTCCGGTTGCCAGAGCAGGTAGTGGTTTTTATGAGTGAGCTCGTGCCTAGAAAGAGGTGTATAAAGATACAGTGGGTTATTTATCGGTTCCCAGCCGGAATCGATATTGATTATTTAATAATATTTTGGGTTTGTAACTTATATTTTGTGATTGGTAGTTGTAATCTTGTCTCATACTTTATCATGTTGATCCTGTTAGTAGTTAATCGGGGTTTATGCATATTTAATTATTAGATTAGAGGTGTGTGAGTCCTCATTTCCTAACCCCGAGATTGAGGGTGTCACATCGTCGCATTAAGATATCAAACTTGGTTCATTTCTTTTGACAAAGACTTTCATGAGTACTATGAGAATGCTCATATATTGTTAATTGATATACATATTATATTGGTGGGCTTGTTGCTTACCCTTGCTTTCTTCTTTCATCACACAACAACAGAGAGACAAGATGAACAGGACCAAGCTCCCAATTCGTGAGCGGATAGGAAACATTCCGCAGTTTCCTATAGGCGTTGATGCCATTGTGGCTGAGGTAGGAACTACCAATAGGCTAGGCTTTCAACTTTTGATGTACCAGACTTATGTATATTTATGAATTGTAATAATGGCAAGGAATATGTAAATTATTCAGAAACCCTTTTTAAGGTGAAATGGTTTATAATTGTGGAATAAAATGACTTGTGTTATTTTTGGTATTCATCTCTGAGACTATAACTTGTGGTGTGTGTGTGTATATTGTGGGGTCACAGTACGCAGTAGTTGGTTGACTATTAAGATTAAGTATTGATAAGGGAAATGGAACTCGTGACAACCTGGATCCCCGACCCCGGATTTGGGGGTGTTACACTAACTGGGATAAGTTAATCATTCTCCCCCTTTTTGTTAGCATCAAGTTGAGTAGAGGTAGAAGTCTGTGCAACCACTAGTTTTTGAAGCAACTGAGTTTGCTGGGCTTGATGTAAATGAATAGATGTAATGGAAGCTTCTAATGTCTTGAGTTTTATGTCTAGGGAGTCTACTTTGGTTTCAAGATTAGAGTTTTTCTCAGTTGTCTGTTGATGTCAAGCATGGTTGTGTTTGGAAATTTTGGCATCCAACCTCTCAGAAACATCCTTCTTGACCTGATCAATCTCTATTTTTATTGCAGTGACATCCAGATTGTGTTGAAGAGATTAAATTTGGTGCAGTTGAAGAGAATTGAGATGTGCTTGAAGAAGCTTCTTGGTGTTAGCATTGGTGGTGGCATGAAGAGCTATCTGTGTTTATTGAATGATGTGGAAGAGAGTTATCTTGAAATGGTGCTCATCACAATCTTTAGAAAATGCCAAAGATGGCATGCTAGATCTTGAGCTAGGGCCTTCTTCTCCCCTATGTCCATTGGCTCTTCTTCATTATCATCTTCATCTCCAAAGAACTCTTCAGAACCACCGGTTCCATAATCAACATCATCACCAGCTGTGGGAGGCATGACCGAGATGACATCTTTGGATCTTTGCATGGAGGTTGTTGTATGCACCAGATTTAGCATTTTTTTCTGCAGCCACATTGTCCTGCTCAGCTAGAACTTGATAAGTTGAGACAGGGTGAGTAAATGCCTCAGCTTCATAAGAAACAGAATCTAAGACAGCTTGATATTCTTGTTGAATTAATTGTTTCTTTTCAGCCTCATTGACATCCATTAACTCACTTACAATAGGCTCTTCCCATTCAGCTATACCTGCTTTTCTCTCAATTTCTCTATATTCTTGCATCAAGGGCTCCTCTTGGCTCACCACCCTCACCTTCACCTACTAAGGTGGAACTCCCCTCACTCACTTTTTCCAGACTGGAAGAAACAATCTGCATTGTTTCTCTCATTTCCTCTCCTTTTTCCTGAGAGCAACTCAGCCTCTCACTCTGTTCACTCCCTTCCCTCAAACCTAGGAGTGATTGTAGAACCACTAACTCATCTACACTTGGAACAATTTTTGAAAATTCAGCTTGTGTAGTGAGTACCAATGGATGAGGAACATCCATCGGGGTAGTAGTTAGAATAGTCGACGGATGACTGCTGTTAGGCATATCCGTCGGGATACAATCACTAACCGATGGATGAATAATATCCACCAGTATAGAAGAAATGATAGAGTTTGGAGTGGAAACTATTGTGGACTCTGTGCAGATTGATAATAATTTTGGCACAGAAGTCTCAATAGTTCCTGATAGAATTGGAAAGTGAGCCAACAAATCATATAAAAGATGATGCTCACTTGTATTGAATTTTGGCTTCTCCAACAGAGTTAAAGAAGGAGAATCAGGGATTGATGTGTTGATCATATCCACATCTAGAGAGTTGGTGGGAGAGTTTTGTGTGTGTGGTGCTTCTATTATTAAAGATTTTGGTTGTGACTCCACATTTATTGGAGCCACATCAAACTGAATTTGAGATGGTGCCGTGACTGAGTCCTTAGCTGCAGTTTGCACTGTGTGTGATCCTGTGCATCCCCAGTGTATTTAGATTTATTCTTTCTGGAATAAGTTTGGGGTGAGCTTGTGTCCCTTACCCTCTTGGCCTGTGCTCTTGGCTGAGAGTTTTGTTCAATAGTCACATCCTTTTGGGAGGATGCAACTACCAATGAGTTATTGTCTGGGATTCACTCACCTCTCCAACCTTATTCTTAGGGCTTCTTTGATGTTCACCCTGTCCCTCACCTAACTCACTCTCCTTCACACTTCCCTCTTGGTTTTTGGTGGATTTTGCAACTGGTTTCTTTTGAGAGAAACTGGAGGGGACTTTCTTTGATTTGGATTTAAAAACTTTTGGTTTAGTGGCTTGGGTAGGCATCTGTTTGGTCACATTCACAGATTCCATTGCCACAGTTGAATGCAAAGAAATAGGTGGTTGAGAAGTAGTGGCAGAGACATAAATATTTACCTCACTTACCTGAGGCAATTCCATAATAGGAAAATAGAGAAGGGGCACCTCTTTGTGGTGATTAGCCCTGTTTAAATCTTCAATCACTCTTCTTTCTTGAACCTAACAATTCAGTTTGTTAATTAGGTTCTCAATTATAAGATTTTCAAAAATATGGTTAGCAATAATCATGAAGAATCTAGCATAATAAACATTTTTAGATCTCTATTTGATCTCCCTTAACTTGTATCCCAACTCAAACATGATGGCATCACTGAAATTGTAGTACTTATCAGTAAGAAGCATGTAAAGCATGTTAAGCATTGTAGTGTTGACATAATCAAAGTTACTTGTTTTACAAAAAAACACCTTGGTAACTACATCACACAGATAACTCCACTCTTCTCTAAGACCTAGTCTCCTAATCTCACTTAACTTTGTGGTAGGAAGTGCATAGCCCATAGAATTAAGTAAATTAACTATATCAGCGTCTGTGTGTGGCTTAGAAGTGGTGTTATCAGGAATTTTAAAGCATGCTTTGATAATATCACAGTGGTCCACATCTCTTCCACAACTTCACAGTTGATTGTGGGGGATTCCAGCATGGCATAACTGAGCTTGCATCCCTTCACAAAATCCATCATTTTGTGATAATCCTTAGAGGCTAGAATGTCTTTGTTCACAAGAGCTACGAAATTGTTGTTCTCATACAAGAATCCTGACTAAGACATGATTTTGACTACTGGTGCCATTGTTAAAGCAAGGAAATTGCAGAAAGAAAGGGGTTTTGATTTGAGAGAGAAGTGAAGAGTTAATTGCAGTAGGGAGAGATAAAAGCAAAAATAAACTGAAGTTAGGCTTTTATGTACTCTCAAATAAAATGGGATAAAAAATTAAAGATAAAAATTAAAGACCTAATGATAATTTCCCAAAATAGCCGTTTAAAAATAAAATAAACTGTCAAAATTCTATCAATTATCCTCCGTGATATACTTATAGACTGTAAGTATATGTAATGGATAATGTTCAGTTCTGTAAGTATATGCAATGGATAATGTTCAGTACTTTTAACGGCTAAGATGTAGACAATTCGTCGGATGAGAATAAAGCAATTATTCCTCGGGTATAAAATAATCCATAAAAGTAATTGATTTTTACTAGGCTTTTATATTTCGACGGATGATCAAACTCGATGGATAATGAACATCCGTCGAGATGAAAATTTTGACTTAGCAAACTTTTTATTCAAAACAGAAAAATCAATTAAGTTTATGGCTACACTACAACTTGCAAAATTATCAGAAATAATTTAAGAATAATTAAGCATACCTAACTCACTTACCAACCTAGTAAAGGTGGATTCATCAAGTGGCTTGGTAAAGATATCTGCAAGCTACTTTTCACTTGGAACAAAATGAAGTTCCACGGTACCATTTATCACATGTTCCATAATGAAGTGGTACTTGATATCTATGTGCTTTTTTCTTGAATGCTGTATTGGATTTTCAGTGATGGCAATTGCACTTGCGTTATCACATAAAATAGGAATTCTGTCCACTTGCAGACTATAGTCCAACAGTTGGTTTTTCATCCATAGAATCTGTACACAGCAACTACCAGCAGCAATATATTCATCTTCAGCTCTAGAAGTAGAAAATGAATTTTGCTTTTTATTAAACCAGAATACTAGCTTGTTTCCTAAAAATTGACAGGTTTCTATGGTACTTTTTCTACCAATATTACAACCTGCATAATCTGCATCTGAATAATCAATTAGATCAAAACCAGAATCTCTAGGGTACCAAATGCCAAGTTTTGGTATTCCTTTGAGATATTTGAAAATTCTCTTAATAGCTACTAAATGAGATTCTCTAGGATCAACCTGAAATATAGCACAAAGACAAGTAGCAAACATTATATCTGGCCTACTAGCTGTTAAATATAAATGTTAGGTCACACACACTGTAGAAGGGGGTTGAATACAGTGTATAGCACAATCAAATCAAATTCAAAGAACACAAGTAATAGAAAACAAACTTTATTAAACTCTGTTACAATGTAGAACTGTCCTCTCTCAGTGATGAACAAATATCACGAGAGCTGCTAGGGTTACAATGAATAATATTCTCGATAATGATAACACTTATAGTGTAAACCCTATGTCTGTGTTTATATACTACACAGTTACAAGATAATCGCTAATTGATATGGAATATAATTCTGCTTCCTAAAATATATCAATCAATTATCTTTTCTTCCAAGTATTCCATTCTTCACAGAATTCCTTCTTCATGCATATCTCTTCTTACGTTTGTCTTGATCTTCTTTCCTTTCAATCAGCCGCCTTCCTGATCTGAAAGTTTCCTTTAAGTCCTGATATTATCTCCTGATAAATATCTCTAGAATCTTAAGTACTGATAACTTAAGTTCTGACTTCAGTATAAGTGTTGATTTCAGTTAAGTACTGATTTGTCCTGTTTAAGTAAGATCTGAAAACTAAACATAAATTATATTAGACATGACATTATCAAATATATCTAACAATCTCCCCTAACTTGTAAATTAAAATAATATACAAGTTTAACAGATATTTGATGATGTCAAAAACATTAAGTACAAATGCATGAGAATTTAACTAGATAACTACAACTTACAGTCCTTAAAGCTTTACCAACTTTAACTTCTGATAACAACTTCAGTCTGTATACATATCAGAATTTGAGCAGTTGTAGATCTTGACTTGGCTTCACTTTCTGATCTCTTTGATGTCAGGAGTTGTTCTGAGATAGTTCTTTAACAAACATCTCTTAGCATATCTGAGTTCATCAATCATCCTCCTTTTTGCATCTTCGAGTTCTGTAGTATCTTCACCAGTTTGGAAGATAACATATCTGAGATCATTAATTTTTGCTTTTCTCAACTCCTGATCTAGTCTTATGACATAGGCTTTGTCAGACTCTAGATTGAATTCAAGTCCCTTAATACCAAGATATGTTCTGATCGATGTAGTATTAGGCTTCATATTAACAATATCACCCTTGTGATCTCTGTACTTGGGACAGTATGTGCTGTCATACTTTATAGAATAAAGTCTTTTATGTCTCTGAATTTGAGTCTTCAAATAGTTTGCAGCACTTTCTGTTATTCTATCATTCACTTGAAGTAAGAATAAAACATGTTCTAGTTCCTCAAAATACTTCAGTGGTATAACATTTTCCCTTATATGATAAACCCTTCCATCTGTCATGAAATATAACAAGATGTGTTCTTTCAAGAAGGTATGGTAGACCATCTGTACAGATTCTAGTTGATTCAATCTTTCAGGAGTTGCTCCAACACCTGGTTCACTTAAGGAAGTTGGATCATTGGTTGTGTTCTGCACTCTTCTTTCATCAGCACTACCCAATCCAGATTTATCTCTTGCTTCCTTTCCAGTAACCACTCTTGCTTCAAAACCACTTGCTACAGTCTTCAAAGGTTGAGTCTGTTTGGCTTTAGATTCACCTGGTAGGAGTAACTTTGAGAATTTAACATGAGCAATGTCAGAGGTTTCCTTTGACTTATCTTCTGATATCAAGTCAACTTGAGCTATGTCAGAGGTTGCTTGCTTCATTGTTATATCAGAACTAACTATATCTTGACTCTGAACAACTTGAGCCATGTCAGAGGTTGTTTTAGAAATCTTCCTTGAAGTCAGAGTAAGATCAGCATCTTCAACAGAAATTTCTTCATCCATAGGAGGCACATAAACCTTTACAGGTTCACCAACTTTTTCTTTGCCCTTGGACCTTGGATATATCTGCAATTATGATTTGGCCTTTGTTGCCACAGGATTTGTCCTTTCTTTTATCACAATGCCTTTTGCCGTAGGAAGTTTTTTTTAAGAACAGAAGCTTCAGATTTGGAGTTGACCTTTTCTAACTTAAGTCTAGCTTCTTCTTCCATTAGACTCTCAAAGTACATTCCTGGATTTTCTTTCAGAAATAACTGTCTTGAAATTTCTTCATCAAGATCCAAAAGTTCATCAGAACTTATCTTTTTACGAGTATCAAAAGTTATTCTTCTCCCAGTATCAGAACTTGTTCTATGACTTGTAGTTCCAGCTCTACTTGATGAGAGACCTCCACCTTGACCATGACCTCCACCCATTCCAGAGTTTCTCGGGTCATTACCATCATCCTTTTTCTTTAGTGTCTTATCAAGTTTGCATTTGGACTTAATTACTTTCTTCCTCTTTTTGGCATCAGCAGGTAATAAAAGAGAGACAAGCAATTCCACTGAGGATTGGATCTCATTGAGTTGATTTTGATGAGAAGCTTGATTCTTCAAAATTTCATCAATCTGAGACTGTTGCTTCTCTTGGGTTTTCTCAGTGCTGGTAATTTGGTCAAAGGAAGGTTTGAAAAACCTTTTCTTGTCCAGCTTGACAAGGGTATCTTGCTGCATTAAGGATTCTTGAATCTTGTCCACTTTGGTCTGAGTTACAGACTGTTGACCTTGAAGGTGCCTTGTAGTAAGTGTAGTAACTCTTAACTGTGTCTTGAAATCTTCATTGACTAACAACTCATCAGCTTTTGCCAAATGATCAGCAAGAATCTTTTCAGAAGGAACAAAGGTAACTGTGTTCCATTCTTTAGTCCACTCCTGTCCTCTAGGAGTTTCACTCCAAGGTACTGGTGCTTCCCCTATAACAAACTTCTTGACTATCTCAGCTTTATGAACAGTTTATTGAGGTGCATGTCCTGATGGAACAATTGCATCTTCATCTAAATTTGTAGCAGCATTACCAGTAACATCAATATTTGCAGCATCAGAACTTACAGAGTCATCAGCTTCAACATCTTCTGATACAAGAACAGTATGAGAAGTTATGGATGCTTCAACATCATCCTCTAAGTGCTGATCTGCTTCCAAGTTCTGATCAACAGCCATATTCTGATGCTCACCTATAGTCTGATCTTCAATGTCTAGATGTAGAGAAGGTGTTGTAGGAAATTCTAGAGTAATATCAACATCAGGAATTGGTGTTGTTGATGAATTGATTGGAGCTGGTGGAGCTTCTAAGTAGAGAACCTCAGGCACAATTAGGTTGTGAATATCAATCTCAGCACTTGTGCCTGGGTCTACAGTAGATACTGGTTCAGTTATAGGAGACACAGGTGGTGTAGATACTTTATCTTGAGCAGTTTCCTGAGTTGGTGATAATGGAGGTGTAGATGCAGTAGCTTCAGCAAATTCTGGCTCTTTTGAGATCAGAGATTCCTGATCTCCTTCCTGAGCTGCTGCTTTCTCATCCTCTGAAACTGGCTTAGCCCTGTTCCTGTGTGCTCTTTGTTTCTTGTATCTCATTGAAGGTAGAGATACCTTGGGAGTTTCATCATAATACATCCTTCTAAGCCTTTTGAGAAGCTTAGAACCCCCAATTCCATTATCCTTTTGAGAAGAGACCTTCTCAGCTTCTTTGACAACAGGTTCTGACACAGGAACCTGTTCCTCACTGTCTGACTCATCTCTTAGAACAATCATCCTTCTCTTCTGTTGTGTCTGAGGTACAGTCTTTGTCCTCTTGGGCTTTGAAGATGAAGGCCTCACAGTATGTGCTGATGATAAAGGTTGAGATATCTGTGAAGGTTTGAAATTTGTTCTGATGGAGGGTTGAGTTGGTTGAGGTGTATGTGTGTTGTGTTCTGATGGTTGTTGCGATGTCTGGGATGTGCTGGTGGGTTGAACATCAGGGTAAACAAATCTGTAGGTGTGAGGATCAGCATTTACCAGGATCTGTTTTACAGACTGAGGTATCTATAAGGGTCTAACCACCTTCTTCTTAAGGTCAGCATTTACTAAGTCATTAAAAGCCCGTTTTGCAAGCTTAAAGGGTGGAATTAAATCAGTGGTAGGTTGGGGTTTATCAGCACAACAGAAGGTATATATAAGCTGACAGAATCGAGAAAAGTACACTACATTCCTATCTTCTGTCATCCTATCCCCTATAAAACCTAGCACAACACTTGCAAAATCAAAGTGAGTTTGGTGAATAATAGCATACCCGATGTGCTGACTCATAATTGGAATGGCATCAAAGTTGGAACACTTATTGGCGAATGCCTTAGTGATGCAGTCGAAGAAAAAGCTCCATTCCTTCCTGATATGTGCCCTTTTCAACTGTCCAAGCTTGGCCAAACTCTTCTCATAACCCAAATTGGCCATGAGCTGTTGTAGAACAGGGTCCTCTGATGTTGAAAAAATGCAGCCTTTTGGTAAGTGGAGAGCTTTACGAACTGCTCCAGGAGTTACCACATGCTCAACATCATTCACTTCAAAAATAATGCTTGGAGTACCAGTAGCACCACCATTATCAAAATGCCTAGTTCGCCAGAATGTCAGAACTTGTTGGCTTGAAATGACTTGAGGTTGGGTCAACGCATACCCAATCTCACTGTGCTAGAAGATCTTGCACAAAGTGCAAATCAGATGGAGCTTCATCCTTGTTCAAGATTGCAGCATAGTTGTTGGGTACAAACTTGGCTCCATCTATAATCAAATCCTTAGGTGCCATGAGAAAAATTGAGAAATTAGGTTGCCTGTAAGGTGTTTGATAAAATGTATGTATGAAAAAGCGTCAGTAGATGAGAGAGAATAAAAGTAAAGAGAGGGAGATAAAATATGAAAGCAAATAAAAGAGTTTATAATTTTTTCTCTCTTTAACTTATACACGGTACAAAAAGTAACCGTTGGTACACCTGTCAGACATGCAGCAGTAAAAGATAATTAATGGGCACGGGAATTCAGTAATCATTACTTATCACATGCAGTTTTTCAAGGAAAAACCGTTTCACTTACCAAGTAATCCCATTAATCAAGGTAGTTCAGTTTTATTTTAAAATTTAAAACTGTTCTCACTTAATAAATTATTTTCACTGCGAGACCAATATTCTGTAAAAATATGACCAATGAGAGAATGACCATAAAGAAACTAAGTAAACAAATATTGCCACGTCAGAATCAGAACTTTATTTGTATCAGAGCTAAAAAGGTCATCAGAATATGGTTAGTATCAGGATTTAAAAATTCATCAGAATATCAAACGACTCAGAGACAAAATCTTGCATAAATATAAAATTTCATTAATATATTGACCAAATACATTTCATGAAATTTAAATTACATGCTGAAAAGTACAAGATTGTCCTAAGCTACAAATCCTAACATCAACAGCTTTTGTCCTAAGCTAAGAAACCAGAAAAAGCTGACGGTGAAGAGAAACAGGGAGCATAAATTATTTCTTCTTCCTACTCTCAACAAAAAGAATAGCGAGACAAATGATTCGCTCCTGCTGTCGGAGATGATGGAGATGTAGATCTCTCTAGACTGTCAACAAGTCATGTTTAATGATCTCTGGAAATTGAATCCAGAGATTATGAGGAATGTTGTTGATATGGTATGGAGCTGGAATTCCATTTTGGAAAATATGTACAGTCTCAGTGCCATAATTGTAAAACCAGCCAAACTCAGCCATTTGTGGTGATAAGAATAAGAAGAGAGTGAGTTTGTGAGAAAATGAGAGATGTGCTGGCTGGAATAAAGTGTTGGTTTAAATAGGCAATAGAATTCCAAGAGACGCAAAGAAAATTGAATGGTTACAGGTAAAAATAATTCTACCTCATCTCCCTAGACTGAGGAGAATAATAACAGCCATTGGAAGTGTAAAACAGGATTTAATGTGCACAAGAAACAAGTAAAAATTACTGTGCATAGACGTGTACCACTAACCCAAATTATAGTGACTGTTAATATCTCACCCAAACATATTCTGATTTTAAATAAGACTGTTTCAGATTTTAACCACAAATAAGTCAAGTAAAGAATTAGAGTGTAATATCAGAACTTAGACTTATATCAGAACTTATCAGTCATCAGAACATGATTCCTTAACTCGAAAAATGAATGCCTATTTCTGTAATTCTTCACATAAATTATGGTTTCATTTCTTCAGAACTTAATTGTAACACCCCCAAATCCGGGGTCGGGGATCCATGTTGTCACGAGTTCCATTTCCCTTATCAATACTTAATCTTAACAGTCAACCAACTACTGCGTATTGTGACCCCATAATATACACACACACACCACAAGTTATAGTCTCAGAGATGAATACCAAAAATAACACAAGTCATTTTATTCCACAATTATAAACCATTTCACCTTAAAAAGGGTTTCTGAATAATTTACATATTATTTGCCATTATTAAAATTCATAAATATACATAAGTCCGGTACATCGAAAGTTGAAAACCTAGCCTATTGGTAGATCCTGCCTCATCTATACGGCATCAACGCCTACAGGAAACTGCAGAACGTTTCCTATCTGCTCGCGAATTGGGAGCTTGATCATGTTCATCTTGCATATTTGTTGTTGTGTGATGAAAGAAGAAAGCAAGGGTGAGCAACAAGCCCACCGAAATAATATGTATAATAATTAACAATATATGAGAATTCTCATAGTACTCATGAAAGTCTTGGTCTAGAAGAAATGAACCAAGTTTGATATCTTAACGCGACCAAGTCGCAAAATATTCAGTATATATATATATACTTTTCAAAATCTTGGAGGTCCTCTTCCATGCATAATATGCACAGAGTTCTAGTTTATAACTGTATAAAAATATCGTTGCAAGGTGATCTCATATATCTAACCTTGTCTCAACGTTTTTGTGAAAATCTTCGTCATGCATAAGATAATCATTAACCAGATATAAGTTGAAAAGATGAAGTTACAAGATACTCCAATATACTTATATCTTTTCCGAATACTACTTGAACTACCACCGTTCAAGTTATAATTAGTTTCAAAAGTTCATCACATAGATGAGACTACAAGACAAGATTTGAATAGATTTAATCTTTGAATATTATTATAAATAATGAAGTTACGAGATACTTCATTAAGTCCTGATATATATATACACCTATATATATACATTTCATACACTCCTTGAAAACCTCTGTTATGAAAATTATAAACAGAGTTGCAATATCCAACGAATTTGAAAAGGAGAAAACCTTGGCATAAACCTGATATCTTGCTGATCAGGCAAAGATACCAAAAAGTATCATTTTCTACTAGTAGATGGACGAATTCCCCACTGGTCATCACCCTGGCCGCAATAGGACCTTATGCTGGACTCCCACTGAGCCACTTACGCATTTGATGGACTCCCACTGAGCCACTTACACTTTCATGGACGCCCACTGAGCCCATGTTGCTTATACCGACTCAATAGATGGACTTACTTCCCGAACGTTGGGTAAGTAATCAATTCATTTATCAAAACAGCAACCTCGTTGCGAATATAAAATACACCACAAAGCCGGATCCCTCAAGTTTTGAGCGAATATTTAAATCCCCTTTGAAGGAAGATCTTAAATATAAAAATGAGTTTTGGGATCCGCTCTAACTTTTAAAATCATTTTGAAGACTCGAAAACATTTTTAAGAATGTTTGGAGTAATACTGATTTAATGAAATAAATCATTCCCGATATATTAGAAAATATCTGAATATTATTATTTAATTAATATTCCCATAAGGATAATCTCTATATAAATAATTTGAAGTAGAAGTTTTAAAACTCATACTTGAAATGAATATTAAATAACCAAAGATATACTTATACGAAAGTACTATCTTTATTTGAATAATCGAAAATAAGTTTGATTATCGAAACATTATTCTTTAATAAAATAAAGAATATTATTTAGTAAATAATCGGAGTCATAAGTCCTCGAATGAATATTTAAAATAATATTCATTAAATAGAATAAATAAAGTCATAAATCCTCGAATGAATATTCAAAGTAATATTCATTAAATAGAATAAACAGAGTCATAAGTCCTCGAATGAATATTCCAAGTAATATTCATTAATAAAAATAAAGTTATCGAATAAACTTTATTCGATTAATAGTTTTGAAAACTATATCTATATATATACATAAATATATATATATAATATACTCGGGAACATCGACTCCCGGTTTAGAAATATGTTCACCTTTGGGTCCCCTATACTAAGGGTATACGCAGCTACTGCTTATCTCTAACATAGGTATTATGCAACTTATAAGCATTTGAATCAACAATTAGATATCAAGATTACGAAACAGACATACATATATACCATATCAGCATGCTCCAATATATCGCAAGATTTGCTAATAACATTCATGCACTTATCACAAGATAATGCATATACATATATACATCACAACAACAGTATAACGGGTAGAAAACTTGCCTGAGCGACCGGGGGTGGTAAAAGTCCTGGGATGAGTCTGGTAACCTATAAACCACATCTAAGTTGGAATTAAACCAAAGTCGCTTATGAATCTATACTTTAACCAATTAGACTCTAACGCTCGCTTTGCGCTCAACGATTCTCTTAAGTCGCTCGAGTACCCTCGGCTCTACCATTTTTAATAAATTAACCATTAAGAGTTTTAAGGCGATTCTTTCGCGAGCACCTTACCAACTGCCTAATCCACTTTAAATAATTATTTCATACCCCAATTAGTCATTTAAGGTCCTTAACCAAGGTTTCAAAGTAAGGCAAGGGGTAATGGTTCGGTCGCGAAGCGCCGTTACTTAAAACGGTCATTTCTCTTAAACCGTACATCGGATTCAAACGAACCACATATCAAAACGAATCTCGTAACATGAACTATCTAATCATGGCAATGGTCAACACCAAAAGTGAGTTCACGGTTCCTAATGTTAAGAACAAAAACAGTCTAAAGTAAATCGGGCATTACGAAGGCTATGTTTACGCGATTACCAAATTTTATACTACTCCAATTCAATCTACAATCAACCCACAATCATTGTTACAACCAAACTTCATCCGTATACTAGTACAACAGCCCCAAAATCTCAAGGTTTCCACTTTATACTACTTCTCAATCATGAACTAAAAGCTTACTTAAGTTCATTAACTAATTACCAAGATTTACCATTCCAAAAACATCATAAAACCAACCAATCTCTAAATACACAACAACCATGCCTCTCATGAACCATAACAAACAAAACCAAACCTAATGCTCAAAGTAAAGTTAGGGTTTGGAGGGGTTATACCTTCCTTGGAGTGATTAGAGTAGCTAGGAAGCCTTAAGAAGCCTTGAGAAGCCTTGAGATAGCTTAGGAATGCTTGGATCTTAAAAGAAATCAAAGAAAATAAAGTTAGGAATCTTGAAAACACTATTCATCATCTTCTTCCTTGATTTATTGGAAGAGATTCATGAAGAAATAGAAGCTTAAACTCCTAGGATATGCTTATCTAATAATAAGGGACCTTGGGTAATTACCTTGCAAATTAACAAAGCTAGAAACTTGATTTTTGGAATTTTTCTCCTTGAAAAAATGAAAAAACCGTGAGCTATGTGTTCTTGGGAGAGTATTTGCTTTGTTGAATGTTTTTGTGGTGGAAAATGAAGTGAATGGGATATTTGGATGATTTGTTGGTTGTTTAAAGTGAGTGGAGTATGACTAAGCATGACATCATCTTGGTGACTTCATCTCTTGCCACTTGTCATTCACTTGGTGGTGGAAGCATCTTCTTATGCTAATCCTTGCTTAATTGTTTGGTTAATGACCGCTTATCTGTTATACGGTTCGCTTAATTTTCATTCTCGTTTATCGTTTGAGGGATCATACCCGGGATCTTATTACTTGGGTTCCCCTAAACCTTTCTCAATATATTATATTTCTTATATGATCCTCTCTTATAATCCTTGAATTTAAATCCTTTTTATCATGTTACCTTATACTCAAATCTTTCGGTATCTGGTGGATTTTCGGGAAAAATCAAAGTGTTCGAATTTGGATTCTGACGATCTTTACATACACTTATATACCATATAGAGTACTAATAAGATCTCAAAATAACAATAAAATAACCTCTACAAAGTGTGGTATGAAAAGTTTTCTTATTCAGCATAATCAGCAAAATCACTATTCATAAGGGTTTCGAAAAATTGGGGTTATTACAGTCTCCCCTCCTTAAAAGGATTCCGTCCCGAAACCAGATAGAAAATGAATAGGGATACTCTCTTAGCATTGCATTTTCTAACTCTCGAGTAAATTTTCCCACATTATGGTCCTACCACCAAACTCTGCCTAGTTTGATAACCCTTCTCCTAAGCACTTGTTCCTTTTCAATCTATAACCCTTCCTAGTTGCTCCATATAGGTTATGTCGGGTTGATGTCTATGCGCTCATATGCCCCTATTTGTCTGGAATTCGAATTATACTTCCTTAATATTGATACGTGGAACACGTTATGAACTTGCTACATGTTCGGGGGTAGGGCTAGCTCATATGCTAACTTCCCAATACGCCTTGATACCTCAAAGGATCCAACAATTCGTGGGCTTAGCTTTCCTTTCTTTCCGAACCTCATCCATCCTTTCCAAGGGAATACCTATAACAGCACTAGGTCCCCTACTTCCTATTCCTTGTCCTTTCGTGTCAAATCAACATACTTCGTGTGCCCATCTTGGGCTACTACCAGCCGTCCTCTAATTAAATCTATTATATCCTTGGTCCTTTGGACCACTGCTGGTCTAAGCATCTTGCGCTCTGCAACATCATCATATCATAAGGGAGATCGACATTGTCTTCCCTCAAGGATCTTATAAGGCGACATCTCGATAATGACATATGATCTATTGTCATAAGAAAACTCAATCCGTGTTAAGTGACCATTTCAAATTATTTCAAGTCTATTGCACAGACTTTCATCATAGCTTCTAGCATTATAGCTTTTGCTTCTCAATACCCATTCTTTTCCAGTTCGTAGTCATTACTATCTTCTGTACATAATACTATACTGGTTACACTTTTGCTCGTTAGCATTCTATAACCTTTTAATAATTGCGTCAACCTTAGTATCAAGAACACGTTAGATTCGGAATACCACCGCACTGATACTACTCATTTCTAGCTGCTTCTATCTTTGAAAGCTTGATCCATCGTATAGAAGTAAAAGAATTTATTGAGAGATCACTATGATCATGAACACTTGTTATATCGCATAGTTAGTACAGAAGTTGGCCAGTCTTTAGTACTTGACAAACAATTAAACAACATGTGGTATCCTACTAGGCCTCTATCACACAGATAGATAGTCATTCGACAATACCTCCCCTTGCGGAAGGGTTGTTCTTCTCAGCTTACAAGAAATGAAAAGAAGAGAAAAGAACGAACTGAAGAGAATTGTATATATGTAAAAAATATTGCCATAAAATATCTGGCTTGGAATCTACCTCTGAACTATAGAGGTTTGTCATAGGAGAAAAAAACATTTACGTATTTATATCAACATCAAGTATTATAGCATCGTATTTCACATGCCTAAATATTTTTGCTATTCCGTACATCATTCTATGGACCCATGCTCTTCCTCGAGCTTATACACAATCACCTTTGAAACTCCCTCGACATCGAAAATCGAATCTGGGATCTCATTCTAGACATCATCGTTACTAGAATTCTATGCTTGCATCGCAACCTTCCTCGTATAGTCATACGACCCTCTATTGATAAGGAGGAATAAATATTCAATAGGTAAATAATCTACTTAATTAGTCTATTCAATGATAACTTATACATCACCACGACCCAATTAGTGGTACTCAATCTCAACATTCATTAGAATACAACTCTCACAGTTGTCATTGTCTCATTATTCATAGACTCATTGGAGCATTACTATGGTCCACCACTGACCTACTGTAGTCATTCGCTTTCCATGAAGTCTTAATAGCTAACCATACGGAGTCCATGCATATCGTATCGAATTCTTCTAAGGAGGTAACATGATCACCGTTCATGATTCATGAAGAACACTCCTGATCCTGACGTACATTCATGACATGAAGCAGATAAAATGCAGAAGAGTTTTATTGAAAGCAACGATAGTAGGTTAATACCATTCTTAATCATATGTCTATATTAGGAGGCATGAAGCTCAAAGGTTCATTTAGTCCTTTTTGAAACATGGTCCTGGCTTATTCTCAAGATAGTTCCTTCTAAGATAGATAGCCCGCTCATGGCGATTACACGAATTAAACCTTTACCAAACTACTATTACGGTTGGGTATTGCGCAGTTATCAGAAGGAATGTCAATCTTCCAAACCATAATACAACCTTCACGGCTTCAACCATTATCACTGCATTCCCCTGGCACGAGCACCTATAATTGCTCTCTTGCACTTAGAGTGTCGGCCACCTCATTGGCCTTTCCTGATAGTAATAGTTCCTTATAATCAATGTCTTTTAACCACCTTCAACTAAATTTTCTACCTCATTTCAATCACTGCTTATGTGAAAATGCTTTTCTTAAGTCCTGGTGAGAAAGAAAAAAAAATCACCATTTTTTCATAAGTCATTGCCTTAGTCTTTAGATGTGAACATTGTAACGGATGACTCTCGATCATACTTAGGACGTCTCTGATCATGGGTCCTTCTTGTTTTCACCAATCTTGACCCTCATTGGGTCGATCTATACTTTCTTATGGTTCAACACGTGCCCCACCTGGCATTATTATAATTATGTCATATTTCCTTTATCAAAATATCTATTCTTGAGAACTTTGAATATTACCTTTTTCCTTGTAAAACCTTTAAGGTTATCCTTGAATCGCTCCTCCTGTATTCCGTAGATACAGGGCATATCAAAATACCATTTACTAATACTAGAACCATTGTCTATGTACTTCTAAAAATTTTCTCTACTGATCTTTAAAGGTTATTGTTACCATAATCCTTTTTAATTTATACTGCCAAAACTCATGATGTCCCTATTAAGGGCGAAATGCCAACCTTTATGCATTCCCCTAGGATTCATCTCAAGTTATCGAGGTTCTATCCTTAATACCACCTTTAAAAAGGTACATGCATCCTTCCATGGATAAATCAAGTCATATATCCCTAATAAGGGTATCTTATTCAATCATTCCCACCTCG
Organism: Apium graveolens; assembly: GCF_009905375.1. Taxonomy (NCBI): domain Eukaryota; kingdom Viridiplantae; phylum Streptophyta; class Magnoliopsida; order Apiales; family Apiaceae; genus Apium; species Apium graveolens. The sequence continues at coordinate 213,850,901 of NC_133648.1, forward strand.
ATAGTATATGCCTAGTTTCACAATAACATCTGTATTCAAAATGAGGTCAATCAATATGGCCTCCAAAAGATAAGAACGGTTATCCGCTTTTCTTGCCTGATTCAGTAATGATAACAGGGATGTTCTAGAAGATGTTGGTCATGTTCAACGTGAACCTTTTAGTTCTAACTACTCATTTACCTCTTTTATTTATCTCAACATTCATCTCAATATTGGGATATCTTTCATACTTGGCGTCTCCGTTTCTGGGTATCATGCCCCCGATCTTACACTTCACATTCTTAAAGGTCACTTCCTTCATCCAATTTTCCTAATTTCTTACTTTCTTGTCTCCTCAGTCCATCCGTGTTTCCTTATTAATCAATCGATCTATCTCAAATTTTCATCGAATACTGTCAACTTCAAGGGAATTAACTTTACGTATCGCTTACGCCTTCAAACCTTGAATTTATCTCATGATCAGTCACCATCGCGCTGATGATGACACACTTCTCTATATTTATTACAAGGGTTTCTTAGGGTTTCTCATACCTAACTCCCTTATCACTTCTCAACTCTATTTCCTTTATATCCCTTTATACTCCTTCCCTTTTCAGTCTTTTATTTTCATTTCCATTACAACCATTACATGAACCAACACAACATAAGCATTGATTTCAAACATCCCGTCATTCTTGATTCGTGTCCTCAGAACGAATCTTGACAACTTTTACAACTTAGATTCATAATTCATCATACTCGTCCGCTTTTGTTCTGGCTCTAAAGCTTTTACACTACCTCCATAACCTTGGGAAGTACTTTCCCGAAAACAATTGTCTGAACTTTAATCAGTTTATTATAACCTCTGGCTCCGTGCCTTTCTTGGCCTTTCACCAACGGGTGGCCTCTCTCTTAGGGGGGGGGGTAAGTGACAAAAATAATCTTTTGTGCTTCGTCAATCATTTAGAATCTCAAATGATTCCTATATTTCCTTTAGCCAGGCTCTTGCCTCGACTGGGTCAACCTGTTCCTTGGAACTCTGAGAGCTTAGCGACTTAAAGGTCATGAAAGGATTTCCTACCGCATTGTTTCCTCAAGGTGGTGGTTAGGAATAAAAGTATAAGTTATGTTTAGACAGGTCCATGAATTTTCGTATAGGAGTACCATCTCGGGTCTCCTTTCCTTACTTGACTTCTGTTTCCTTAGTCTGAACGTTCCCTCCTCCTCCCCATAATCGGGGTCATCCTACATGTTTTAAATCCTCATTTTCCACTTCATTATGTTATGGGTTCCTTCTATCTTGATGAAGACCTCCCTGACTATCACGTTCAGGGTTTGCTCTAAATCTTATTCCTCAAACTAGCTTTCATCTAAGATCTCATCTTTAAGCTCTTGAACATTTGGAACCTAAATTCTGTAGGAATACCTCATTATTCCCTTATCATCTTTCTCGGTATTAATCTCTTATCTATTTGTTGGCTCTCTGCCTTCATTCATCACTTTTTCTGGCACAATATGTTCTTTTCCAATAATTCGGGCTGTATTACAATCTCAAACAGCTTTTCAGTACCGGCTCCGGTTACCTTCACTTCTATTTCCATTTTCTCAAAATCTCTTATCAACTCTCCCAAAGACATTTTCATCTTGAGTCTCTCTTTTATACTAAGGGCATTAGCCACCATTTTGGCTTTCCCTGGATGATAAAGAATCTCATAATCGTAATCCTTGATTAGCTCTAACCACCTCCTCTGGCGCATGTTGAGCTCTTTCTGCGTGAAAATGTACTAGAGAACTTATGGTTTATGTAAATCTCGCACTTTTCTCCATACAAGTAATGCCTCCAATCTTTAGGGCAAAACTATTGCCACGAGCCCAAGCTCATGGGTGGGGATATCGAATTTTATATTCCCTTAATTGTCTTGACGCGTACGCGATTACCTTATTGTGCTGTATAAGAAGCACCTTAATTCCTTATGCGAAGCATCACTACACATCACGAAATCTCCTTTTTCCATCCGGGAACGCCAACATTGGGGCCGCCACCAACCTTTGCTTTAGTTCTTAAAATATTTTCTCACATTTCTCTGTCCATTCAAACTTCTCAGTCTTACGAGTAAGCCGCGTTAAAGGGGCTACTATCTTTACAAACTTGAACGAACCTCCAGTAGTGACCGGCCAATCCTACCTCTGGTAGTTTCCCTAACCATGGTCATCAATTCCTCAGTGGTCCTTTATTCATTCTTGTCAGGATCCTCCACGGGATCCTCCTCAGCAACAATCCCTTCTAGGACAACATCCTCAACCGCTACATCCTCAATATGAACATCATCCGGTTCTGCGTTAGGACGCTCTATTGGATCCACAATCCGATCTCCAATTAGTAATAAAACATCATCGCGTTGTTGCTCCTCAACCTCAGGGTTCGGAGTCCCACTACTATATACGATAACGAACTACGCTTCTATCACGATATTTATAAGGGTTCCCATAAGGGTTTTAACTGTCAGTACTACGTTAGGTAGCCCGACTATGAACTTGTCAAGAGTTCTTATTATCTTAGTGAACTTTTTATCTTAACGTCACATCATCTCTGAGGTTTATAACGTTTGGCTCTGATACCATTTCTGTAACACCCCCAAATCCGGGGTCGGGGATCCAGATTGTCACGAGTTCCATTTCCCTTATCAATACTTAATCTTAACAGTGAACCAACTACTGCGTACTGTGACCCCATAATATACACACACACACCACAAGTTATAGTCTCAGAGATGAATACCAAAAATAACACAAGTCATTTTATTCCACAATTATAAACCATTTCACCTTAAAAAGGGTTTCTGAATAATTTACATATTCTTTTCCATTATTACAATTCATAAATATACATAAGTCCGGTACATCGAAAGTTGAAAGCCTAGCCTATTGGTAGATCCTACCTCAGTTACACGGCATCAACGCGTACAGGAAACTGTGGAACGTTTCCTATCTTCTCGCGAATTGGGAGCTTGATCCTGTTCATCTTGTATATCAGTTGTTGTGTGATGAAAGAAGAAAGCAAGGGTGAGCAACAAGCCCACCAAAATAATATGTATAATAATTAACAATATATGAGCATTCTCATAGTACTCATGAAAGTCTTGGTCAAGAAGAAATGAACCAAGTTTGATATCTTAACGCGACCAATATATCGCAAGATTTGCTAATAACATTCATGCACTTATCACAAGATAATGCATATACATATATATATCACAACAACAGTATAACGGGTAGAAAACTTGCCTGAGCGACTGGGGGTGGTAAAAGTCCTGGGATGAGTCTGGTAACCTATAAACCACATATAAGTTGGAATTAAACCAAAGTCACTTATGAATCTATACTTTAACCAATTAGACTCTAACGCTCGCTTTGCGCTCAACGATTCTCTTAAGTCGCTCGAGTACCCTCGGCTCTACCATTTTTAATAAATTAACCATTAAGAGTTTTAAGGCGATTCTTTCGCGAGCACCTTACCAACTGCCTAATACACTTTACATAATTGTTTCATACCCCAATTAGTCATTTAAGGTCCTTAACCAAGGTTTCAAAATAAGGCAAGGGGTAATGGTTCGGTCGTGAAGCGCCGTTACTTAAAACGACCGTTTCTCCTAAACCGTACATCGGATTCAAACAAACCACATATCAAAACAAAGCTCGTAACATGAACTATCTAATCATGGCAATGGTCAAAACCTAACAGTGAGTTTACGGGTCCTGATGTTAAGAACAAAAACAGTCTAAAGTAAATCGGGCATTACGACGGCTATGTTTACGCGATTACTAAATTTTATACTACTCCAATTCAATCCACAATCAACCCACAATCATTGTTACAACCAAACTTCATCCATATACTACTACAACAGCCCCAACATCTCAAGGTTTCCACTTTATACTACTTCTCAATCATGAACTAAAAGCTTACTTAAGTTCATTAACTAATTACCAAGATTTACCATTCCAAAAACATCACAAAACCAACCAATCTCTAAATACACAACAACCATGCCTCTCATGAACCATAAAAAACAAAACCAAACCTAATGCTCAAAGTAAAGTTAGGGTTTGGAGGGGTTATACCTTCCTTGGAGTGATTAGAGTAGCTAGAAAGCCTTAAGAAGCCTTGAGAAGCCTTGAGATAGCTTAGGAATGCTTGGATCTTAAAAGAAATCAAAGAAAATAAAGTTAGTAATCTTGAAAACACTATTCATCATCTTCTTCCTTGATTTATTGGAAGAGATTCATGAAGGAATAGAAGCTTAAACTCCTAGGATATGCTTATCTAATCATAAGGGACCTTGGGTAATTACCTTGCAAATTAACAAAGCTGGAAACTTGATTTTTGGAATTTTTCTCCTTGAAAAAATGAAAAAGTCGTGAGCTATGTGTTCTTGGGAGAGTATTTGCTTTGTTGAATGTTTTTGTGGTGGAAAATGAAGTGAATGGGATATTTGGATGATTTGTTGGTTGTTTAAAGTGAGTGGAGTATGACTAAGCATGACATCATCTTGGTGACTTCATCTCTTGCCACTTGTCATTCACTTGGTGGTGGAAGCATCTTCTTATGCTAATCCTTGCTTAATTGTTTGGTTAATGATCACTTATCTGTTATACGGTTCGCTTAATTTTCGTTCTCGTTTATCGTTTGAGGTATCATACCCGGGATCTTATTACTTGGGTTCCCCTAAACCTTTCTCAATATATTATACTTCTTATATGATCCTCTCTTATAATCCTTGAATTTAAATCCTTTTTATCCTATTACCTTATACTCAATTCTTTCGGTATCTGGTGGATTTTCGGGAAAAATCAAAGTGTTCGAATTTGGATTCTGACGATCTTTACATACACTTATATACCATATAGAGTACTAATAAGATCTCAGAATAACAATAAAAGAACCTCTACAAAGTGTGGTATGAAAAATTTTCTTATTCAGCATAATCAGCAAAATCACTATTCATAAGGGTTTCAAAAAATTCCAAAAATTGGGGTTATTACATTAATCATCAGAACTTCCATCATAACTTGTCCTCATAATTTATGTAACTGACACTTAAACGTTCATCTAAAACACCATTTATCAACACAGTAATTTTCATCATTCATATGGAGTGTATGTGTGTGCAGTAAGCTAAATAGCAGATAAAGATTAAAGTCTGATTCACTTCAGTACATCTTAGAAATAAGGCATAACTAAGAACTTTACTCAAAATCTGTCATGATTCCGAAGTCTACTTTAGAATGAGTTCATGCATGAGTCCACCTCAACGGTTTTGTGCTTATTTTGTGCATCTTTTGAAATTCCATTTTACAGTGGCTTCTCAGTGTAAGTGAGTCACGACTGCTTATCAAAATTTATGCTATTATCAGAGTATTTCTCCAGTAATCATAGAGTGTGAAAAGTCACCAAGAAAAATATTTATATTTGCTTTTCTGATGCATATTACTTAATACCAGCAATGCACTTGGGTCTTCCCTTCCACAGTTTCTACTCTAGATCTCAAAGGAGTACCTAATTTTTATTTCTTTTTCTTTACCTTTTCTTTTGATAAGTGAGGCTTATCAGCACTTAGTATATTCTCAAGATTTATTAATATCAGAACTTAACAGATGAGAAGCATTATTCTAGTTTTTGACTTAGTAATATGATAGACAAAGTAAACTTAACTAAGCTCAATATCAGAATTTGCTTGTGTCAACATATTTCCACATAAATAATTACTTCAAACATGGGATTTGTTAGTATATTAAAGACTACTAGGTCAGCATCTAGCATATTTATCCTCATTGGATTGCATAATCACAGAAACATTCATATCACTATCAGAGTTTAGAAATTCACATCAGACAACAATCAGTACTTAAGCAATTTTCAATTAAGCACAGAATACACAAAGATAGTAATATCTGTAAATACTAATCATAAAGTCTGATGCATCAGAACAAAAACTAAGCAGATTTAGAGAAAGAACCTGAAACCATTCCAAGTTCATTTACCAATCTTGTAAAAGTAGCTTCACACAGTGGTTTTGTGAAGATATCTGCTAGTTGCTGATCTGTTGGAACAAAGTGCAATTCCACTGTACCTTCATCCACATGTTCCCTTATGAAGTGGTACCTTATGCTGATGTGCTTTGTCATTGAGTATTGAACTGGATTACCTGTCATAGCAATAGCACTTTGATTATCACAGTATATAGGGATTTTAAAATATGTTAACCCATAATCCAGTAACTGATTCTTAATCCAAAGAATCTGTGCACAACAGCTTCATGCAGCAATGTATTCTGCTTCTGCAGTTGATGTGGAAATTGACTTTTGTTTCTTGCTAAACCAAGAAACCAATCTGCCTCCAAGAAATTGGCAGCTTCCACTTGTGCTTTTCCTGTCAATTTTGCAACCTGTAAAATCTGCATCTGAGTAACCTATTAGCTTAAAGTCTGACTCTCTAGGATACCACAATCCCAGATCAGCTGTTCCCTTAAGATACTTGAAAATTCTTTTCACAGCTGTTAAGTGAGGTTCTCTTGGATCTGCTTGAAATCTTGCACAAAGACAGGTAGCATACATGATATCAGGTCTACTAGCAGTTAGATAGAGTAGAGAGCCAATCATACCTCTGTAATTTTGTTGTAGTGGCCATGGGAGTGGATGCACTGGAACAATCTTGCATTCCAAATTTCTTCAGCAAATTTCTGGTGTACTTGGGTTGACAAATAAAAGTGCCTTCTTCATTTTGCTTGACTTGAATGCCCAGAAAATAGCTAAGTTCCCCCATCATACTCATTTGATATCTTGACTGCATCAGTTTGGCAAACTTCTTGCAAAGTCTGTCATTTGTAGAACCAAAGATGATATCATCAACATATATCTGAACCAAAAGTAAGTCCTTTCCATGGTTGAGGTAGAACAAAGTTTTGTCAATAGTTCCTCTGTTAAATCCACTTTCCAGAAAAAACTGAGCTAAAGTCTCATACCATGCTCTTGGAGCTTGCTTAAGGCCATAAAGTGCTTTATCAAGCCTGTAGACATGATTTGGAAATTTGAAATCTAAAAGCCTGGAGGTTGTTCAACATATACTTCCTCTTCCAACACTCCATTGAGAAAAATACTTTTCACATCCATTTGAAAGACATTGAACTTTTTGTGAGCAGCATAAGCCAAAAATAACTTTATGGATTCCAATCTAGCAACTGGTGCAAATGTTTCATCATAATCAATTCCCTCATGTTGAGAATATCCTTTTGCAACCAGCCTTGCTTTATTCCTTGTAATTATGCCATCACTATCAGTTTTGTTTCTGAACACCCACTTTGTACCAACAACAGATCTGTTCTTTGGTCTTGGCACTAGGGTCCAGACTTTGTTTCTTTCAAATTCATTTAACTCTTCCTGCATTATTTGCACCCAATCAGCATCTTGAAGAGCTTCTTCCACTTTCTTTGGTTCAGTCTGAGAAAAAAAAAGAATTATAGAGACATTCACTTGAAGTAGCTGTTCTAGTTCTGACACCTGCATCAGGATTTCCAATAATTAAGTCAGGTGTATGTGACTTAGTCCACTTCCTTGCAGATGGAAGGTTTTCTCTAGAACTGGATGCTCCCCCATGATCCATGCTATCTTCATCAACATTTTCTAATGCTCCCCCTGAAACTATGCTCTCTGAGTTGGATCCTTCAGAAATTGAGTTTTCAGAATTATCAGAACTTGGCTTATCAGAACTTGATGAATCAGAACTTGAAGAGTTAGTTGTATGTTCTGATGCTTCTTGAGATGTGGTTGTATCTTCAATGTACTACCCCTGCACAGGTGCATCTTCCTTTGGCGTAGTCACCACAGTTTCAATAACATCAGAGTTTAATCCACCAGAGTTTGCAGTATCATGATTTAGACTGTCATGATTTTCAGTATCAGAATTTAAGTCTTCATTTTCAAATCTCAGCTGATCATGATTATTGAAATCTTCAAGTCCAGTAATCTTCTTATCATCAAAGGAGACATTGATAGATTCCATGACAACCCTTGTTCTTAAATTGTAGACTCTGAAGGCTTTTGTGGAAAGTGGATACCCAACAAAAATTCCTTCATCAGCTTTTAAATCAAATTTGGATAGCTGTTCAGGGTGAGTCTTAAGAACAAAACACTTGCATCCAAATATATGAAAATACTTCAGATTTGACTTCTTTTTCTTCACCATCTCATATGGTGTCTTTCCATGCTTGTTAATGAGTGTTGCATTCTAAGTAAAACAAGCAGTCTGCAAAGTTTCAGCCCAAAAATAGGTTGGTAGCTTTGCTTCATCAAGCATAGTTCGTGCAGCTTCAATAAGAGTTCTATTCTTTCTTTCAACAACTCCATTTTGTTATGGAGTTGCAGGAGCAGAAATTCCTGCTTGATTCTATGGTCTTTGCAGAACTCTTCCATAGTCAAATTCTTGAACTCAGTGCCATTATCACTTCTTATGATTTTCATAGAATCTTTGACCAATTTATCCAGTTGCTTGACATGATCAATCAAGATAGATGCAGTTTCACTTTTTGTGTGCAAGAAATACACCCATGTGTATCTGGTGAACTCATCCACTATGACCATAGCATATTTCTTCTTTGCAATAGATATGACATTCACTGGACCAAATAGATCTACATGAAGTAGGTGATAAGGCTCAAGAATTGATGATTTAGTCTTGCTCTTGAATGAATATTTTCTTTGTTTAGCCTTCTGACATGAATCACAAAGGCCATCAGGAGTAAATACTGATTTTGGCAGTCCTCTCACAAGATCTTTCTTGACTAGTTCATTTATATTGTTGAAATTTAAATGAGAGAGTTTCTTGTGCCAATTCCAGCTTTCTTCAATTGATGCTCTACTCAACAAACAGATTGTAGAATCATCAGTACTTGTTGAAAGCTTGGCTTCATAAATGTTGCCATGCCTGTATCCTTTCAGAACAACTTTGCCTATAGATTTGCTTACAAATTCACAGTGTTCTTCAAAAAAATCCACATGATAACCTCTGTCACAGATTTGACTAACACTCAGCAGATTGTGTTTAAGTCCTGAGATCAGAGCTACTTCTTTAATGATGACATTCCCAAGATTGATATTGCCATATCCCAGTGTTTTTCCAATATTGCCATCTCCATAAGAAACACTTGGGCCAGCCTTCTCCATAAAGTCTGATAGCAGGGCTTTATTTTCAGTCATATGTCCTGAGCATCCACTGTCCAGAACTAGGATGTTTTTCCTGTTGCCCTACAATCACAAAGACCACTAATGATTAGTTTTAAGGACCCGGACTTGCTTGGATCCTATGGCCTTATCAGGTTTGTTAACATTTGCAGTGGATTTGGCATCAAAGTGTATGTTAAGATTTTTCTTATCAGCATTTACACTATCAGACTTTGTATCAGGACTTACACTAGAAGGAACAATGATAACTTTCTTTAAAGAAGGTTTTATTTGATAATAATCATAGTACAAACTATGATATTCCTTACAAGTATAAATGGAATGCCATAAACTACCACAATGAAAACAAGGATTTTATGGCCTATATCTAATAGACTGACTCTTAACTCCTGACTTTGAAGATAAGGAGTTTATGTTCTTATTCTTCCTGCAAAAAGAAGCCAGATGGTTAGAACTTCCACAGTTATGACATGTTTTTCTAGGAGCATTAGGAACAGGCTTATAATCATTGCTTTTATTCACACCTTCCTTTCCATTTCTATTTTTCCTAGGTGACTTTACCTTTTTTATTTTCTTTACATCTTTTAGCTTATGCTTAAGCTGCTTCTTTGTCATTAAGCCTACGTTTACTTTAGTTGTCTTTTCCTGTTTTAGTTTGTCAGAAGTTAATTCCTCTTTAACTTCTGATTTCTCAGTATCAGACTTTACAGCTACAAACTTAACAGGTTTTAACTTTGGCTTCTGTTTAACAACTATAGGCTTAATTTCTACAGTTCCTTTATCATTCTTATCATCTCCATAACCTAAGCCCTCTTTCCAATTTCCACTACTTAACAAATTCTGAGTTGTTCTGCCAGAGTTAGTCCAAGTCCTGATAATCTCTCTTTCCTTTTCTAACTCAGTCTTTAGAGATTCATTCATTTTAAGTACTTCATCTCTAACATAGAAAACATCATCTCTATCTTTCTGAGTTTGATGGAACATGACTAACTCTTTTTCTAAATAATCATTCCTCTTTTTACAAGCAAGATTTTCAGAAGTTAATCTTTCACATGTTAAAGTTTGATCTCTACAACTAATGAACATGGTTTTAAGATATCTTCTCAACTCATTAATGTCATCAGTATAAAAGGCATAAGTAGTTTGAGGTACCTTTAACTCAGCAGCTTCAGGACTGCTATCAGCATTTGCCATCAAGGCATAGTTCACCTCACTTTCAGAATCTGAAGTGTCTGTCCAGCTTTTCTTCTTTTTGACAAGAGCCTTGCCTTTGTCACTCTTCACTTTCTTGCAATCAGGAGATATGTGGCCTTTCTCACCACAGTTGTAACATTTGACATTTGTGTAATCTCCTCTGTTAGACTTCCCTCCTTTGCCTTCAGATTTTCTAAAACTCTTCTTATCAGAACTTGCACCTTTCCTAGAAAACCTCTTTCCCTTTCTGAATTTCTTGTATACAATCCTTGTGATTCCTTTCACCATAAGAGCACACAGCTTCATCATCTCTTCATCAGCATCCATCTCAGGAAAGCTTTCAGTTTCTGAGCAACTGTCCTTGACTTTCCTCCTTTCCTCTTGCTTTTTTTTCCATCTCAAGTTCATGAGTCTTGAGCATCCCATAAATTTCATCAAGAGTTGTTTCATCAAGATTATAGTTGTCTCTTATAATTGTTGCCTTCAAATCCCAACTTTCAGGAAGAGCTAACAGGAATTTAAGGTTTGAATCTTCAAGATCATACTCCTTATCAACTAGTGACAAATCATTCAAGAGTTTGACAAATCTGTCATATAAATCAGTCAATGACTCATTAGGCTTTGAGTCAAAGTGTTCATACTCTTGAGTGAGTATTGTCTTCCTGTTCTTCTTAATCGAATCAGTTCCCTGGCACCTTGTCTCCAAGGCATCCCATATCTCCTTTACAGTCTTGCAGTTAATTACTCTGTTTGACATTACATTATCAATGGCACTATGCAGCAAGTGTCGTACCTTAGCATCCTTAGCAATTGATGCTATATCTTCAGCAGTGTAATCACTCTTCTCCTTTGGTACAGACTTTGCTGCTTCACCTGCAACTACAACAGCGAGCTTTGTTGGCTTGTGAGGTCCTTCATTGATTCTGTCAAGATATTCTGGATCTGTAACTTCCAGAAACATAGTCATCCTCACCTTCCATATGGGATATTTAGATGGTTTCAGTATGGGAACTCTAATAGCCTCATATCGACTATGGATTTGAATCTTTGGGGGTTCTTCAGTTTTGGTGGGCTTGGTTGGAGTTTCTGCTTCAGACATGATTGTTTTTGGATCTTAAACTATTTGTGTGTTAACAGATAGGCTCTGATACCACTTGTTAGGTCACACACACTGTAGAAGGGGGTTGAATACAGTGTATAGCACAATCAAATCAAATTCAAAGAACACAAGTAACAGAAAACAAACTTTATTAAACTTTGTTACAATGTAGAACTGTCCTCTCTCAGTGAATAACAAATATTACGAGAGCTGTTAGGGTTACAATGAATAATATTCTCGATAATGATAACACTTATAATGTAAACCCTATGTCTGTGTTTATATACTACACAGTTACAAGATAATCGCTAATTGATATGGAATATAATTCTGCTTCCTAAAATATATCATTCAATTATCTTTTCTTCCAAGTATTCCATTCTTCACAGAATTTCTTCTTCATGCATATCTCTTCTTACATTTGTCTTGATCTTCTTTCCTTTCAATCAGCCGCCTTCCTTATCTGAAAGTTTCCTTTAAGTCCTGATATTATCTCCTGATAAATATCTCCTGAATCTTAAGTACTGATAACTTAAGTTCTGACTTCAGTATAAGTGCTGATTTCAGTTAAGTACTGATTTGTCCCGTTTAAGTAAGATCTGAAAACTAAACATAAATTATATTATACATGACATTATCAAATATATCTAACAATAAAAGTGAGCCAACCATGCCCCTATAGCTCGAATTATCCATAGACTTTTCAGAAGTGTTTAATTCAAGTTTAGTTGTAATGGCCATGGGAATTTTTGCAGATGTGCAATCCATTATATCAAACTTCTTCAAAAGATAAAAAATATATTTGGTTTGACTAATGAATATTCCATCACTAACTTGCTTAACTTGTAAACCAAGAAATTAAGTTAGTTCTCCCATCATATGCTCATTTGATACTTACTTTGCATCAATTTGGCAAACTTTTTACAAAGTTTTTCATCTGTAGAGCCAAATATAATATCATCTACATAAATTTGAACAAGTATACTAGAGCCATTATCATTTTTAAAGATTAAAATTTTGTCAATAGTACCTCTTGTGAAGTGATTTTCTAAGAGAAACTTTGAAAAAGTATCATACCAGGCTCTAGGTGCTTGCTTCAATCAATACAGTGCTTTCAAAAGATAATAGACATATTCTGGAAAATTTGGATCTTCAAAACCAGGAGGCTGACTGACATAGACTTCCTCCTCCAAATCTCCATTCAGAAAGGCACTTTTGACATCCATTTGATAGACTTTGAAATTGGCATGGGCTGCATAGGCTAAGAAAATTCTGATGGCTTCAAGTCTTGCAATAGGAGCAAAAGTTTCATCAAAATCTATTCCTTCTTATTGACAGTAGCCCTTAGCAACCAATCTAGTTTTGTTCCTGACAACTATGCCATTTTCATCCATCTTGTTTCTGAATACCCACTTGGTGTCAATTGGATTCTTTTATTTAGGCTTGGGTACCAGCTTCCATACCTTGTTCCTTTCAAATTGGTTTAGCTCCTCCTGTTTAGCTAAAACCCAATCAGGATCCAACAGAGCTTCTTCTACCTTCTTTGGTTCTTCCTTCGAGAGAAAGTTATTATACAAACATTCTTCTTGAGTTGCTTTCCTTGTTTGAACTCTTGAAGATGCATCACCAATAATGAGCTCAAAAGGGTGATCTCTAGTCCATTTTCTCTGTTGTGGTAGATTAGCTCTAGATGAAGAGGCCTCATTGTTGTCGTGATGATTAGTAGAGTTTTGATTATCAGAAACTCCCCCTGAGTTTATGGATCTTTGGCTTGGAGATGGGGTTCTTTCTGACTGTGATCTTATTTGACTTTCAACTCTTGTTGAGGGATCGGCGGATGTTGATCTTTGCCTGTCGATGGATGATGCAGATTGTCTCTCGACGGATGATGCACTATGTCTTTCGACGGATGTTGAATTATATGCTTCATTAGTTGTAGATTTTTCTGCATTGTCCTTGGATATTGGTTCTTGATCACTATCATCATCACTATCTTCATAAATTATCTCCACATTATAAAATTTGAGGCTCTCATGGAAATCTCCATCTTGCAGTCCTTCAATCTTTTTATCATCAAACACAACATATATTGATTCCATAATAATGTTGGTTCTTAGATTGTAGACTCTATGTTCTTTTCCAATAGCATATCCAACAAAAATTCCTTAATCTGCTTTGGCATCAAACTTTCCATGTTGATCAGTTTGATTCCTTAAGATATAGCATTTACAACCAAAGACATGTAAGTAATTTAGAGTTGGCTTCCTATTCTTGAACAATTTGTAGGGTGCCATGCATTTTGCTTGATTAACCAAAGAAATATTATGAGGGTAGCATGCAGTATTCACAGCTTCAGCCCAGAAAATGTTGGTAACTTTGATTCTTCTAGCATTGTTCTTGCAGCTTCAATAAGAGATCCGTTTGTCCTTTCCACCACTCCATTCTGTTTTGGAGTTCTAGCTGCAGAAAACTCATGCATGATCTCATTCACTTCACAAAATACTCTTGTTAGGTCCCAATTTGTTTGTAGAAGGGGGGTTGAATGCAAACAATACCGTTTAATCGAATAAAATGCGGAATAAAAAGGTGAAACAAAATTCAAGTTAAATAAAACTTTTATTAAACTTGAAAGGTGTTACAACAACGGTATATGTTACAAGGGATTAATCTCAAATCAATTATTACAAATCTAGAATAAATTCGACATGAACTTTTTCTATTTTTGTAATGAAAAGATCAAATGCTAAATGCGATTTGAGATTAAGTTCTAGGGATTTTAATCCGCTAGATTGTTACACAAGAACAAGATAAATAATTCTAGTGGTTTGGATTTAACTTTACAATCTAGAATTTTGATCTTGAATAGAGCAGATGAAAAATGAAATGATTTGCTTTTGTTTCTGCTGTGTTCTTGACTTGTGTGTTCTGTTTTAATAATTGCATGAATGTCTTCTGCTTTCTGTTGTTTAAGTAAACAAAACAATCCAGTTGAATCAGCAAGACTTTCGGCAAGACAATCAAATGAACTGGCATGACAATCCATTTGAACTGGTAGGACTTTCGGTGAGACTATCCTTTTGAACTAGCAAGACAATCCCAATAGCTAGCAAGACAATCAAAATGAACTAGCAAGACTTTCGGTATGACTATCAATTGTCATACCGATTGTCATAGTAGTTCAAATCATATTGTCTTACTGAATTATTAATAGATTTTAGTCTAATAAAAATTCTGAAAATCCTTAATATTAATTCTGAATTAATTAATCAATTAATTCAATTAATCAATAAATTAATCTTTGCAGATATAATTTATTTTCTTAATTAAATTATATGACTTAATTAATTAATAGAGAATTAATACTAATCTTGAGCAGCAACCATTCTTCTGAAAATCTTCTGAAAATCACTGTCAATTATGAATCAATTCCACCACTTCAATGTTGACACTCGATGTACTGTCTGGTTCATGAGTGACTAACTTTTGTGACGTTTCTTCAAGCCTTGACCTTGATACTCTTGATTTTCTTCAGACTAAATCCTTGTAATTAATTGATACCCTGACGAGATCTCTGTCACTTGATTAAATCCACAATCTTGATTTATATCACTGAGGCTTGATAAATTTCTTAAGCTTCTTCCAGTGAATTAAGTCTTCAAGTCTGTAGATGAATAATGTTTCTTAACCCTTTGACATATGTTACTCTATGAGATCTCTCTGACGATAGATCCACTATTTACTTATTACATTCTTATTTGAGTTGAGTTAAATCCTCGAATAAACAAATAGGCTATGACATATGCCTTTCAATCTCCCCCTATTTGCTTGTTAGACAATAACAACAAATACCTAGAGGATAACTCAACTAACAAATAAGAAAAAGATATAAACAGTAATGCAAAGTAAATAGCAGAAAAGTTCTGGATTATATTTAACATTTTCCAGATTCCAAAAGAAATTTACAAGTGAATACAAGATAGATGTTCCTCTAGCCTGAACATATAACTACATTAGTCTATCTTGATTCATAAAGCTCTAATCATATTACATTGTGTTTTGAGCTAATTGACTTCAGTTGTCTTCTCTTCTGACTTCACCTTCTTCTAAATCTTGAAGCAACTCCTTGTCAAAGACACGATCCTTTTCTGAAGTGAAGCTTGCTGGTCTGACCGGTTGAACTCTAACTGACTTCAGCTTATTCTTGAACTGATTGTACCTTTTAATATTCTTTTCACAATAAGCTTGAATCAAATCAGCAGCTTGAGTCTTCAACATGGATGAGTATCCAGCAGTTCTTAAATGATGTTCCATCCAGACCAGATGCTTAGCTAAGTAGTCTTTAAGAGATATGCATCTAGCTGACAGATTTGAAGACAATCAGACTTAAAGAATCTCACCTGATGAGGATTGTTGACCACTTGAGGACTAGCCCTGCTGACAAACTCTTTAAGTCTTTCTCGAAGAACTTCATTCAATTCGGAGCTTCTTTTTACTTTGTTGAGAAGAACCCAAATCTCTGACAAAGAACGATTCTCAAACAGATTAAGTGACACCTTGAAAGATCCTTCACTCTGACAATATACAAAAATGCTCATCTCATTTAGGGATCTGTCAAAAGTAGCTGTGATCCTGTCTTGATAGCATTCATGTACATGTCATTGTTAGTATTTGAGATTTCCAGCTTGTCAATAAGATGTAGGAACTGCCTATCATTGTTAGTGCTCAGCTGAGGCATATCAAGTACTCTCCTAGCTTCATCCCATTTTTCACCAATCTTCAGTCTGACATCTCTTCTCCTTTCTTGAGCCTTAATGTCATGAAGACGTTGCTTTTGAAGAGTTTCTGTTCTTTGTATGTCTTTCCTCATGTCAATGATCTGGGAAACCTTTTTGAGTTCAGCTTCTTTTCTTTTCATCTCTGACTGCTGCTGCTGAAACTCTTTCTCAAAGATAGGATCCACTGTAGCTTCCTCTTCCCATTCTCCAAAATCACTTTCCTCTTCAGCTTCAAATAAACCATCTTTATCTTCCAAGACTGGTTCAGTGGGAATGTCAAAAATATCAAAGTCATCATGTTCTCCACTGTAGTAGACATCATCAGCCTTTCCTTTGTCTCCAGCAGAGGTATCTTTTTCTTTTCCCTTTCCACTACTCCCTTTCTTCTCCCCCTTAGTTGAGGGATCCTCTACTGACTTTCCTTTAGAACCTCCATGACCTCCATCACCTCCAGAGCCTGAGCCTCCACCAGACGGCCCTTCAAAGTAAGTTCTTTGTTCTTCATTAGGGCAGTGAGAATTCTTGATCATGAAATACAAGTGTTTCATTCCTTCATTAAGATGTTCCATGCCCGTTTCTATCTTTAGAAATCTGGAGGAGTCCAGTGCATGATTCATTTCAACCAGGTCTTCAAGAGAAGTCATTCTTGTATGTAGAGAGCAGAAGTTAGAAATGTCATCAGCTGATAAAGTTGGAGTTTCCTGAATGGAATTGAGCTTTGGTATGACAGTGGTCTTGAGATCTGAGATATCATTCCTGATGAGTGCCAGCTGATTGTTGACAGAGGTGGAAGAAGAAGACCGTTCAACCACTTATGCTTTGAATGATTTAGCTTCAGCTTGGCTTTTAGCAAGTTCTTCTTTTAAAGCAACAATTTGAGCTAACAGGTTTTCAGTGTCTGTGTCTGTGTGTGCTCTCACCTGAATTTCACTTGTGTTTGGTTCACTCACCTCACGTGCTTGTGTTTCTCTCAATATAATTGCTCGTGAGGAGTCTTCCTGTTGCTGTTCTTCTGTACCTGCAATTAAAATCACCCTAGCCTCTTCAAGAGAGGTCAGTGGTGGTGCAATGGGAATTCGCGAGTCCCTATCCTCAGTCAATACTATCAGTTCATTTGAAATAGATGTCTGAATTGCTTCAGGGATAGATTGACCGAGTTGCCCTCCACTTTCTCCAGATAAATCTGCGAGTGGAGAATCCTGTGAGGGAGCCAGAGGTGTTGGATCTGGGAGGGGAGAAAATGACTCTATTAAAGGTGGCTGAGAGTCAGATTTTCCCTCAGAAGCATGTGACTGCTCTTCTGCCGGAACTATGGAAGGCACTGTAACAGACTCTATGTGCACTCCTCGCTCCGTGTCCTGAGTATCATCTACGGGTATGTATGGTTCCATTGTGAGTAATGGAATTGTGCTTGACTCAGTACAAGATGCCATGGCCCTATGGCGAATTTCAAAAGATTCATCCTGTTGAGAGAATATCTCTAGTAACTGTTCATTGGCCATTTCAAAGTTCGTGTCCTGTTGGGAGGACAAGGATGGGCTTTCAGATGCCTCAGTATAGATTCTTCTTTTTTTGGGAGGAGGCAGAGCTGAGGGTTCACTCACATTTAACAATACACTACTTCCTATTAATCTTCTGGGTAACATTTTAGACAGTGGGGGAGAGGTTGAGATAGGTTGTGACTCTGTGTTTGGCTCTATGACCTGGGATTGAAGCTGTGGTTCTACAACTTCCTGGTCAGCCCTATCAACCACGGGGGGTCTTTCAACAGAAGTAGGAATGGAGTGTGAGTGAGGAATTACTACCTGTAATGGAAGAGCATCTGATGTTGGAGGAGCCTGGGTGGCTTGAACCACTGGAGGTGGAGCTTGCTGTTCATGACCGGGAAGATTGAAAATAGGTAAGGGAATATAAGTGGCCATGAAAGCAGATACAAGTACTGGAACTTGCATGAATTTGAAGGTTGTGTCTTGGCGGGTGTAAATCTTTTTGCTTACAGGAGGGGGTTCGGTTACTGCGGAGTTAGCAAAAAGGGCTTTGTGCTCAGGTGTGAGAAGATGATCTGCTATAAGCATGAGAAAACGAGCATAGTAACACGAGACCCTATGATTTGTAGAATGATCACGTAAAGCAGTAGTGAGACGTCTCAAGAGAATGGGAAAAAGTAGTTTGCCAAAATTGATCCTTTGATCGAAAACAACCGCAAGACCAATATACTGCAGAGTGGAAGTGATGTTGTGAAAGTTGGATTTAGTGCAGTTGGCAAACACTTTAGAAAGTGTATCGAAGAAAATGTCCCATTCAGACACCAAATTGGATTTTGAAAGTTTGGTTAAATTGATCACCCCCTGATAGTGAATAGCATGGAAAAAGTTTGTGATATCATTTTCAAAGGGTAAATTACAGAAATTGTCCAATGGAAAATTTAACGCTTGATTGATGATTGTTTCATCAACTACATACTATGTGTTTGCCACGGTGAATGAAAAAGATTTTGAATCATCGGCCACAGTAGAGGTTGTGCAAATCAGTCTAAGCAGATCGACATTTAAAATCACATTTGATTTAATAGCAGAGCTAACAATCGAATGGTCATTTAAAAATCTAATCCATGGCTTAAATTTTTCCACGTCACATTTTTCTGGATTAAAATAACCAACCTGATTATGCGAAACAATTTGGAAATTGAGAGCCATTTAAAAATAATAATAAGACACACACTTTCAGAATTTTAAGAATAATATTAAGAAAATTCGAATTAATTAAGTTAATTTAATAATTCGAATTAAATTAATTATAATCGAAAAATTTAGACAGAAATGTATCTCGTTAAAATTCTTAACTCACACACGCAGATTTGAATTAAAATTAAAAATACCCAAAATCAACAAACACAAACTGAATTTGAAGGAAAAAAAAATGATTCGAAAAAAGTTTTGAAAAAAATTTGGCAGCACTCCTGTATGTATATATATGTAAGTATATATAACAGGAGTAAGATTGCTGAGTAAGAACTCGAGAAAAGGAGATAATGGCGATGGAATTGGTGTTCGCTGTTCGAAGAGAGAGAGAGAGAGAGAGAGAGGAAGAGAGACTGTTGAAATTTTGAAAAACAAAAAAATTAAATGAATGACTTAATAAAACAACAAAAAAAAACTTATAAGTAGACAACCGGTATGACAATTCGGGATAGTCTTACCGATTGTCATACCGATAGTCATACAAGGAAAATCTGAAAAAAAACAAATAAAACCAATAATAATAATATATAAATGGTATGACAATCTGATTGTCATACCGATTGTCATACCAGTATAACCTTGATAGGAAGATGGCTTATAAAAGGAAAATATTTATATATAAGGTTTATTACTGGCAAGACAATTGATAGTCATACCGATTGTCTTGGCAGTATAAAACTATACTGATAAACAAAACAAAACACAATTAGACTGAAATGACTTTCAGCAAGACAATTTCAATTGTCTTGCCGATTGTCATTCTGAAAATAAAACAATTATAAACAGAATTAGTATGTACATATTTATATATATATGTACTGAAATGATTTTCAGCAAGACAATTTTAATTGTCTTGCCGATTTTCATTCCAGTAGAATGACAATTATATACTTCCAGAAAATATTTATAAAAACAAAGACAATATTTCAGAATTAATTATTTTTATTCCAAAAATAGATTTCTGTTGAATTTTAGCAAGTAAAATTCATAGAAAAATATTTTTAGAGAAAATAAAATATTCTGAGATATTTGAAATTAACAAGAAGAGTAAATAAAACAGATAAGATAATATAAATTACATAGAAAAATAAGCAGGAAATTTTGCAAAATGATAAAATAAATTTGCAAATGAATTTTTCATTTATGAAAAAATTATTTGTAAATTCACTCAAGAACAGATTTCAGATATTCACAAGTTTAATCACTAACGCTATTCAACATACCCAATTTACCAACTAATTTGGTAAATGTGGATTCATCAAGGGGTTTAGTGAAAATATCTGCTATTTGTTCTTCTGTTGGAACAAAAAATAGTTCAACAGTACCATTCATGACGTGCTCTCTAATAAAATGATACCCGATGTCAATGTGCTTTGTCCTCGAGTGCTGCACAGGGTTGTTGGTGATGGCTATTGCACTTGTATTGTCACATAAAATAGGAATTTTGTTCAATACAGAGCCATAGTCTCGTAGTTGGTTCCTAATCCACAAGATCTGAGCACAGCAGCTTCCAGCAGCAATATATTCAGCCTCGGCCGTTGAGTTGGAAACTGTTTGCTGTTTCTTGCTGTACCACGAGACTAGTCTGCTACCTAGGAATTGACAACTCCCTGAGGTGCTTTTCCTATCAACAACACTTCCTGCATAATCTGAATCTGTATATCCAACAAGGTTAAAACCAGATTCTTTAGGGTACCAAATACCTAGATTTGGTGTTCCCTTAAGATATCTTAAGATTCGTTTAACAGCAACGAGATGAATATCTCTAGGATCCTCTTGGAACCTTGCACATAAGCATGTAGCATACATAATATCTGGTCTACTTGCAGTAAGATAGAGTAACGAGCCAATCATACCTCTGTAGCTTGTGACATCTACCTTAATGGAGTTTTCACATGGTCCAAGCTTGACAGCTGTAGTTGATGGAGTCCTTGCTGATACAGAATCCTCTAGATTGTACTTTTTGAGGAGTTCCTTGAGATACTTGGATTGACAAATAAATGTTCCGTCTAACCTTTGATTTACTTGTAATCCAAGAAAGAACTTCAGTTCTCCCATCATGCTCATTTCAAATTTGCTGTGCATTAACTTAGCAAATCTCTTACAGAGATTATCATTAGTAGACCCAAATATTATATCATCCACATAGACTTAGACTAATATAGTATCATTCTTATGTTTTTTAGAAAAGAGAGATTTGTCTACGACACCTCTAATAAAGCTATTTTCAATAAGAAATTCAGAGAGAGTGTCATACCATTTTCTCGGAGACTGTTTGAGTCCATAGATAACCTTGAAAAGAAAGAAGACAAAATCCAAATGATCTGGATCTTCAAAACCAGGAGGTTGCTCTACATATACCTCTTCATCAAGCTTTCCATTCAGAAAGGCGCTCTTGACATCCATTTGATAAACTTTAAAGTTTGAGAATGCTGCGAATGCCAGAAATATCCTGATGGCCTCAAGTCTAGCCACTGGAGTATAGGTTTCATCATAATCAATGCCTTCAGCTTGAGAATACCCTTTTGCTACCAGTCTTGCCTTGTTTCTTGTAACCACACCATCTTCATCTAGTTTATTCCTGAATACCCACCTAGTACCAACAGCTTTTTTGTGTGTAGGTCTAGGTACCAGTTTCCAGACTTGTTGACTTTTAAACTGATTGAGCTCATCTTGCATAGTAATCACCCAATCTGGATCAGTTAGTGCTTCTTCAATCTTCTTAGGTTCCATTTCAGAAAGAAATCCTGAGAACAGACACTCATTTTGAGTAGCACGTCTAGTTCTGACTCCAACATCTGGATCACCAATAATCAACTCAAAAGGATGAGCTTTATTCCAGACAGTCTGTCTTGGAAGATTTGATCTTGATGATTCGCCTTGAAATTCATTAGGATGTTGTGTCCTACTAGATGATCCTTCAGCATCTCCCCCTGAGTTGTTGCCATGTTGACTTGAAGATTCTCCGTCAGTAGCAGTGGTATCGCCATTGTTGCCAAAGTTTCCATCACTATTACCTTGAGTATCATCATGATTAACAGGTTCTTCACCAGCAATAAACTCAGGTTCTTGACCATGTTCTGATTCTGAATCTGACATATCATCAAACTTTAGTTTCTCAGAAGGATCTTCAGTTTGGATACTAGGGAGTTTAGTGTCATCAAATGTAACATTGACATTTTCAGTTACTTTGTGTTGATCAATAATATACACTCTGTATGATCTTCTTCCATTTCCAACAAAAATACCCTCATATGCCTTTGCCTCGAATTTACCACGACGATCATCTCCATCCTTGAGCACGAAGCATCTGGCACCAAATACATGAAAGTATTTGATAGAAGGTTTCTGTTCATTCAAAATCTCATAAGGAGTTTTCAAGAAGTCTTTGTTGATTAGAGTTCGATTCTGAGTATAACATGCAGTATTGACAGCTTTAGCCCAAAAGTTCATTGGAAGACCTGATTCACTTAACATTGTTCTGGCAGCTTCAATCAATGTACGATTCTTCCTTTCTACCACTCCATTTTGCTGAGGGGTTCTAGGAGCTGAAAATTGTCTGGTTATTCCTTTGTCTGTACAGAATCCATTGAGAAGCGAATTCTTGAATTCTGTTCCATTATCTGACCTTATTGCTCTAACAGGGACATTAGAATATAACTCAATCATCTTGATATGATCAGTCACAACTTGTGGTTTTTCATCCTTAGAGTGAAGAAATAAAACCCACGTATACTTGGAATAGTCATCAACTATCACAAGACAGTAACACTTCTTTGACATCGAAAGGACATTAACTGGTCCAAATAAATCCATGTGCAATAATTGCAGAACACCAGTTATGGAAGATGTGTCAGTGCCTCTGTGACTTGCTTTCTTTGACTTTCCTTTCTGGCAAGCCTTACATAGTCCTTCTGGGGAGAATTCCAGCTGAGGCAGACCTCTGACCAATTCTCTTTTGACAAGAGAATTCATTGTTTTGAAATTGAGATGAGAAAGTCTCTTGTGCCATAGCCAACTCTCATCTGACGATGCCTTTGCATAGAAATAATTGACTTCAGGATTGCTTCCAGAGTTCATGTCAGCTACGAACAGATTTCCTTTCCGGATTCCCATCAAGGAGGGTTTTTCACTTTTCTTGTGCAGAATCTGACACTTCAGCTTGTCGAATAAAACATTGTAGCCATTGTCACAGTACTGACTAATGCTATGCAGATTGTGTTCAAGTCCTTGCATAACATACACATTTTCAATGATAACATTTCCAGCTAGCAAATAGCCATATCCCTCCGTTAAACCTTTGCTGTTATCTCCAAAGGTAACCACTGGGCCAGCTTTCTCAACCACATTTGATAGCAGGGCTCTATCTCCGGTCATATGTCTTAACAATCCGCTGTCAAGAATCCACACTACCGGTTGTACCTGTTTAATGCCCTGCAATACAAATGGATTAGACCTTCTTCGGAACCCAAGCTTGGCTGGGTCCGACATATTTGTAAAATTGGCCTTTATCAGGCAAAACAACATTCTTAATTTTAATATTCTCAACTTTCTCAATGACTGGACATTTGACCTTGTGAACAGCCTTGACAAACTTCTGTTTAGGCTTAGGCACAAATGTCTCCTTTCTAGCTTTAGGAGGACTAGCAGTCTTAGACCTATCATGCTTTCTATTATTCACATGCTGACGAGGAGTAGTCTTATCATTAGAAAATGCTTACCATTAAAATAAGCATACATCAGATTAAAAGCACAAGACATACAATCAGGAACACCACATGCTTTATGAGAGGGATTAACAATAGGCAACTTATGCATGGTAGACATGGCATTTGTGTTATCGAACTCATGTGTGTCTGAGTTAGTCTCAGTTGCTTTCACAACCTTGACTGGAACTTTTGACACACTTGACTTGGAGACAGCTTTCTCATTAGCATTATCTTCAGCACGAATTTCTTCTTGAATAATAAATGAGGTCTCATCAAATGGTTCAGCAATTGATTCTTTATAGAGGGGTTCATCAACACCCTTAAGCACATGTGGTACTTCCCTGCCTTTAGCACAGACATGAGGAGGGGAGTTTATGCCTAATTTTCCAATAGCAGCATTGTAATCATAACCTATTCCAGATGTTTGATTAACAACTTGCTTATAGTAAAACTCTTTGGACTTCGAACAAGAATTAAAGTAAGCTTTAACCTTAGCCTCAAGACCGGTGATCTTGTCTTTGAGAATAGTTTCAAGTTGTCTATAACAGTCAACTCTATTCTCTAGAAAAGATACTTGTTCTTTTAATTTATCTTGATTAATGTGAACAAGTCTTAATTCATTGACCTCTTTCTCAAGGTCTTTGATTTGTTGATTTAACAATTCATTATCACGACGAGCACAATCTAAGGAACCTCCTAGATGATAAACTAATTCAGCATCAGTAAATTTTACCTCTTTTCTTGACGATGAGGTGTTTGCATCACTAGCCATGAGAGCAAGATTCCCAACTTCTTCATCTTCACTGTCAGTATGATCCCAGCTTCTTCCCTTTGCCAGGTAAGCCCTTTCAGATTTACTCTTCTGATTAGAATCGTAAGAGTTCTTCCTAACTTGTTTTGGCTTCCTGCATTCTGTGGCAAAGTGTCCCAACTCATTGCAGTTGAAGCATCGAATGGTGCTTCGATCAACCATCCCTGTTTTATACCCACCACTGCTGGTGTTAGAGGATGAAGATCCACCTTTCTGGAATCTGTTGTAGTTGGACTTGTACTTGAACTTGGGATTCCTTTTGAATCTGACATTTGAGAATCTCTTGACAATCAGGGCCATTGACTCATCCTCCAATTGCTCCAATTCTTCCAAGGAATAAAAATCATCTCCTGATTGATTTGTAGTAGGAGGATCAAATTCTGCTACTATCACATTTTCTTCAACCTTGGAAGACTGTACCATTCTTTCTGACTGTTGAGATTGTTGTTGATATTGTGGTTGTTGTTGTTGTTCATCAGCTACTAGAGCAGTAGACGTGCTGACCACTCTTCCTTTCCCGTAAACTTCCTTCTGCTGAATCTGCTCCAACTCATAAGTCTTTAACACACCATAGAGCCTTTCCAAAGAAATCTCACTCAGATCTCTTGCTTCTCTTATGGCAGTGATTCTATGTTCGAGATGAGTTGGCAGTGTTAAAAGGAACTTTTTGTTGACCTCCCTGATGGAATAGTATTTACCATTATTGTTCAGGTTGTTGATCAATGCATTGTACCTCTCAAACACTTCAGTGATTCCTTCTCCTGGATTGGATTCAAAGTATTCATACTCAGAGGTTAGGATTTCTAACTTATTCTCCCTAACTTCCTCTGTGCCTTCATTAATAACCTCAATAGTATCCCAGATATGTTTGGAATCTTTACAATTCATCACATGTCTATTCATCAAGGGATCAAGGGAATCTACTAAAATTAATTGAAGGCTAGCATCCAGGGAGGCTTCTTCTTTTTCAGCAGGAGAGAAATCCTCAGGATCTTTCACATAAGTTCTAGCTTTGGTGATCACCACATCATTTTCTATTACCTCTGGTTCAATAACCATTGGAATTTTTGGACCCTTCTTTAACACTTCCAGATATTTGGGATTAGCAACTTGTAAAAACAATAGCATCTTCTTCTTCCACATAACATAATTTTCTTTATCGAATAGTGGAATTTTAACGGTTCCAACTTTTTGTGTAGTCATTATGAATTTTTTGAGTGAATAAAAAAATTCAAGGAGTGAAAGAAACACAAAAGTCTAGGATCTTGATTTGTACGTTAATCAGAAGGCTCTGATACCAATTGTTAGGTCCCAATTTGTTTGTAGAAGGGGGGTTGAATGCAAACAATACCGTTTAATCGAATAAAATACGGAATAAAAAGGTGAAACAAAATTCAAGTTAAATAAAACTTTTATTAAACTTGAAAGGTGTTACAACAACGGTATCTGTTACAAGGGATTAATCTCAAATCAATTATTACAAATCTAGAATAAATTCGACATGAACTTTTTCTATTTTTGCAATGAAAAGATCAAATGCTAAATGCGATTTGAGATTAAGTTCTAGGGATTTTAATCCGCTATATTGTTACACAAGAACAAGATAAATAATTCTAGTGGTTTGGATTTAACTTTACAATCTAGAATTTTGATCTTGAATAGAGCAGATGAAAAATGAAATGATTTGCTTTTGTTTCTGCTGTGTTCTTGACTTGTGTATTCTGTTTTTATAATTGCATGAATGTCTTCTGCTTTCTATTATTTAAGTAAACAAAACAATCCAGTTGAATCAGCAAGACTTTCGGCAAGACAATCAAATGAACTGGCATGACAATCCATTTGAACTGGTAGGACTTTCGGTGAGACTATCCTTTTGAACTAGCAAGACAATCCCAATAGCTAGCAAGACAATCAGAATGAACTAGCAAGACTTTCGGTATGACTATCAATTGTCATACCGATTGTCAGAGTAGTTCAAATCATATTGTCTTACTGAATTATTAATAGATTTTAGTCTAATAAAAATTCTGAAAATCCTTAATATTAATTCTGAATTAATTAATCAATTAATTCAATTAATCAATAAATTAATCTTTGCAGATATAATTTATTTTCTTAATTAAATTATATGACTTAATTAATTAATAGAGAATTAATACTAATCTTGAGCATCAACCATTCTTCTGAAAATCTTCTGAAAATCACTGTCAATTATGAATCAATTCCACCACTTCAATGTTGACACTCGATGTACTGTCTGGTTCATGAGTGACTAACTTTCATGACGTTTCTTCAAGCCTTGACCTTGATACTCTTGATTTTCTTCAGACTAAATCCTTGTAATTAATTGATACCTTGACGAGATCTCTGTCACTTGATTAAATCCACAATCTTGATTTATATCACTGAGGCTTGATCAATTTCTTGAGCTTCTTCCAGTGAATTAAGTCTTCAAGTCTGTAGATGAATAATGTTTCTTAACCCTTTGACATATGTTACTCTGTGAGATCTCTCTTACGATAGATCCACTATTTACTTATTACATTTGAGTTGAGTTAAATCCTCGAATAAACAAATAGGCTATGACATATGACTTTCAACTCTCATCACGGAATTCTTGAACTCAGTTCTATTATCACTCCCGATTCTTCAGGGTGATTGTTGACTTGCCTTATGTGATTGATGATGATTTCACTAGCTTCATATTTGGAATTTAGAAAATATGTCCAAGAGAACTTTGAGAAATCATCTAAAATTACTAGGCAATATCTTTTCCTAGAGATGGACAACACATTGACTGGTCCAAACAAATCCATGTGTAACAGTTGCAAAAGTTCTTCAATTGTTGAATCAAGCTTCTTCTTGAATGATGCTTTAATCTGCTTTCCCTTTTGGCAGGCATCATACAATCCATCCTTTGAAAAATCCACTTGAGGAATACCTTTAACCAAATCTTTCTTGACTAGCTCATTCATGGTCTTGAAGTTTAGATGGGACAGCTTCTTATGCCATAGCCAACTTTCATCTTGACTTGTTTTACTGAGAAGACAAGTTACTGATTCTGCATTTGATGAGTTGAAATCAGCTAGGTATACATTTCCTTTTCTTACCCCACTGAGAATTACTTTGTTGATCTTCTTGTTGGTCACAGCACAGGCTTCAGAATTGAAAGTGACTGAGTTGCCCTTATCACAAAGCTGGATGATACTCAACAGATTGTGCTCGAGTCCATCCACTAGGGAAACCTCTTCAATAATGACATTATCCTTTGAAATCAATCCATATCCCACAGTATAACCCTTATTGTCATCTGCAAAGGTGATACTTGGGCTAGCTCTTTCCTTGAACTCAGTGAGCAGGGTAGAATCTCCAGTCATGTGCCTTGAAAAACCACTATCTAGATACCAAAGATTCTTTCTGTTTCTCTGCACACATCAAAATCAAATCAAGTTAATTTTGGTACCCAAGTTTCCTTGGGTCCTACCTTGTTAGCCTTTTTCTTTGGTTTCTTAGGTTTGACCTCATTTGACTTAGGTATTTCAGATGCATCCTTTGTCATTTGAGTTGGACCTTTGAAACTGTTCATTGAAGCAAAATTATCATGCACATTTTGGTTTGCATGAAAAGGCATGCTGTTTGCAAACATGTTATTCCAATAAGATATTACTAGGCAATATCTTTTCCTAGAGATGGATAACACATTGACTAGTCCAAACAAATCCATATGTAACAGTTGCAAAAGTTCTTCAATTGTTGAATCAAGCTTCTTCTTGAATGATGCTTTAATCTGCTTTCCCTTTTGGTAGGCATCATACAATCCATCCTTTGAAAAATCCACTCGAGGAATATCTCTAACCAAATCTTTCTTGACTAGCTCATTCATGGTCTTGAAGTTTAGATGGGACAGCTTCTTATGCCATAGCCAACTTTCATCTTGACTTGCTTTACTGAGAAGACAAGTTATTGATTCTGCATTTGATGAGTTGAAATCAGCTAGGTACACATTTCCTTTTCTTACCCCAGTGAGAATTACTTTGTTGCTCTTCTTGTTGGTCACAACATAGGCTTCAGAATTGAAAGTGACTGAGTTGCCCTTATCACAAAGCTGGCTGATACTCAACACATTGTGCTTGAGTCCATCCACTAGGGAAACCTCTTCAATGATGACATTATCTTTTGAAATCAATCCATATCCCACAGTATAACCCTTGTTGTCATCTGCAAAGGTGATAGTTGGGCTAGCTCTTTCCTTGAACTCAGTGAGCAGGGTAGAATCTCCAGTCATGTGCCTTCAGAAACCACAATCTAGATACCAAAGATTCTTTCTGGTTTCCCTGCACACATCAAAATCAAATCAAGTTGATTTTGGAACCCAAGTTTCCTTGGGTCCTGCCTTGTTAGCCTTTTTCTTTGGTTTCTTAGGTTTGACCTCATTTGACTTAGGTATTTCAGATTCATCCTTTGTCATTTGAGTTAGACCTTTGAACTGTTCATTGAAGCAGAATTATCATGCACATTTTGGTTTACATGAAAAGGCATGCTGTTTGCAAACATGTTATTCCAATAACGCATGTTAAATGGCATTTGAGGCATACTAAATGTAGCATAATAAGGATTAGGTGCAAATGGCATATTAGCAAACTGTGCATTAATATTCAGTGCAGGCAACACATTCATAGGCATTGCAGACATGGTAGTCATGTTGGGAAAAGAAGAAGGTGCAGACATGGGAGTAAGCATAACAAGTTTGCAATTAACAAACAAATGATTAACACTACCATATTTAACACAGATTTTTCTTGTAACATATTTATCAGGTGTGTAGTTGTTATGCTTGTTAATCCCTACCTTCCCATTTCTATTGGTTTTCCTTTTTCATTCTGTTTTAACCTCAATCTTTTCTAATATGTCATTCAATTGCTTGATAGATAGATGCCCAACATTAACTCTCTTTTCTTTCCTCACTTGACTTGATTCTCCTGGAACAAATTTTTTAGAAACTGATCCATATTTATCATTCAACTTAGCTAGCTTAGCTTTGCTAACTGGCTTACTGACATTCGACGGATGTGGCTCATTGTCTTTCGACAGATAATCCTTTTGATTATTCGATGGATAATTTTCATCATCCGTCGATTACACATCTGTTGAAAGTCCTTCTACCAAGTTGGAATCAAGCTTCTCTTTATTCTTTTTCCAGGATGCATCACAAAAAGACTGTATACCTTGAACTTTAGTGATTTGAGCATGGACATCTCTAGATGATTTCCATCCCTTAATCACTTCCTGTTCTCGTTCAAGTTTGTTAGATATATTTGAAATGTCATGTCTCATATGTTTCATGTTTAGTTTTCAGATCTTAACAAACAGGAAATATCAGTACTTACTGGAAGTCAAAACTTAAAGATATCAGAACTTAGGTTATCAGAAGATAGATATCAGAACTTAAGTACGGGAGGACTTACAGTTAAGGAAGGAAGCTGATTTACAGGTTAGAAGATCGAGACTAATACAAAAGAAGATATGCATGGAAAGAGTTAGAAGATAAGAAGACTTGTATAAGTTATCTGATTGGTATATTTTAGGAGACAGAATTATATTCAATATCAGTTAGAAGTTATCTTGTAACTGTGTACTATATAAAAATAGACATAGGTTTACGCTATATGTGTTATCATTATCGAGAAAATTATACATTGTAAACTAGCAACTCTCGTGATATTTGTTCATCACTGAGAGAGAACAGTTCCATTTTAACAGAGTTTATTATATTGAATATATCTGTTTACTGTTACTTGTGTCCGAAATCAATTTGATTGTATTAAACACTGTATTCAACCCCCTTCTACAGTGTTGTGTGACCTAAAAATTGGTATCAGAGCTTATCTGTTAACACAAATATAGTAAAGATCCAAACAATCATGTCTGAAGAAGCAGAAAATCCAACCAAGCCCACCAAAACTGAAGAAACTAAAAACACTCAAATCCACAGTCGATATGAGACTATTAGGGTTCCCATACTGAGACCTTCTGAGTATCCCATATGGAAAGTGAAGATGGCTATGTTTCTGGAAGCTATAGATCCAGAATACCTTGATAGAATTAATGAAGGACCACATAAGCCAACCAAGCTCTCTGTTGTAGTTGTAGATCAGATAGTAAATACCATACCAAAGGAGAAAAGTGAGTATACAGCTGAAGATATCTCATCCATTGCCAAGGATGCAAAGGTACGACATTTGCTGCATAGTGCCATTGATAATGTCATGTCAAATAGGGTAATTCATTGCAAGACTGCAAATGAGATATGGGATGCTTTGGAGACAAGATGCCATGGAACTGATGCAATCAAGAAGAACAGGAGGACTATACTCACTCAAGAGTATGAGCACTTTGACTCAAAAGCTGATAAGTCATTAACTGACTTATATGACAGGTTTGTCAAACTCTTGAATGATCTGTCACTGGTGGACAAGGAATATGATCTTGAAGATTTAAATCTAAAATTCCTTTTAGCTCTTCCTGAAAGTTGGGATTTGAAGTCTACTACTATAAGAGACAACTATCCTCTTGATGAAACTACTCTTGATGAAATTTATGGTATACTCAAGACTTATGAACTTGAGATGGATCAAAGGAGCAAGAGGCATGCGAGAAAGTCAAGGACAGTTGCTCTTAAAGCTGAGGAGGAATCCCCTAAAGTGGCTGTCTCAAAGAAAGGCAAAGAAAAGGCTCTCCTCATAAAGTCTGATTCAGAACCATCAAGTTCTGATGATGATGATTCAGAAACTGAAAGTTTACCTGAAATAGATGCTGATGAAGAGATGATGAAATTGTGTGCTCTTATGGTAAAGGGTATCACAAATATAGCCTACAGGAAATTCAGAAGGGGAAAGAAGTTTTCCAAGAAAGGTGGAAGTTCTGATAAGAAAGGGTTTAGAAAGTATGAAGGCAAAAGTGCAAAGTCTGACAGAAGAGACAACTCAAATGTCAAATGATACAATTATGGTGAAATAGGCCACATATCTCCTGACTACAAGAAATGAAAGAGTGAAAAAGGCAAGGCACTTGTCACACAGAAGAAAAGCTGGACAAACTCTTCAGATTCTGAAGATGAGGTGAATTATGCTTTAATGGCAAATCCTGATGGCAACCCTGAAACTGCTGAATTAAAGGTACCTCAAACAACTTATGCTTTTCATACTGATAATATTACTAAGTTGGGATTATATCTTAAAACCATGTTCATTAGTTACAGAGATCAAATTTTAACATGTGAAAGATTAACTTCTGAAAATCTTTCTTATAAGAAAAGGAATGACTATTAAGAAAAGGACTTAGTTAAGTTCCATCAAACTCAGAAAGAAAGATATATTGCTTTTTATGTTAGAGATGAAGTGCTAAAATTGAATAAATCTCTAAAAACTGAGTTAGAAAAGGAAAGAGAGATTATCAGGACTTGGACTAACTCTGGCAGAACAACTCAGAATTTATTAAGTAGTGGAAACTGGAAAGAGGGCTTAGGTTATGGAGATGATAAAAGTGAAAAAGGAACTGAACAAATTGAGCCAATTGTTGTTAATCAAACTGCTAAGCCAAAGGTAAATCCTGTTAAGTTTGTAGCTAAAACTGTAAAGTGTGATTCTGAAAAGATGAAAGAGTCTGTGACAGAAGTTAAGGAGAAGTTAACTTCTGACAAATTAGAACAGGATAAACCATCTGAAGTCAACATAGGCTTAATGACAAAGAAGCAGCTTAAGCATAAGCTGAAAGAAATAAAGAATGTCAACAAGGTAAAGGCAACTAGGAAAAATAGGAATGTAAAGGAAAGTGTGAATAAAAGCAATAATTATATGCCTGTTCCTAATGCTCCTAGAAAGAAATATTATAATTGTGGACACTCTAACCATCTTGCTTCTTTTTGCAGGAAGAATAAGAATATAAACTCTTTACCTCCTAAGTCAGGAGTTAAGAGTCAGTATGTTAGATTTAAGCCACAAAATCCTTGTTTTCATTGTGGTAGTTTATGGCATTCCATTTATATTTGTAAGGAATATCATAGTTTGTACTATGATTATTATCAAATAAAACCTTCTTTGAAGAAAGTTGCTTTAATTTCTTCTAGTGTAAATTCTTATGCAAAGTTTGATATAAGTTCTGATAAACAGCATGTTAGCATAAATTCTGATATTAAATCCGCTGCAAATGCTAACAAACTTAAAAAGGCCAAAGGATCCAAGCAAGTCTGGGTCCTTAAAACTAACCAATAGTGGTCTTTGTGATTGCAGGGCAACAGGAAAAACATCCTAGTACTGGATAGTGGATGTTCAGGACATATGACTGGAAATAAAGCCCTGCTCTCAGACTTTGTGGAGAAAGCTGGCCCAGGAGTTTCTTATGGAGATGGCAACATGGGAAAAACTCTGGGATATGGCAATATTAATCTTAGGAATGTTATAATTGAAACAGTAGCTCTTGTCTCAGGACATAAACATAATCTGCTGAGTTTGAATCAAATCTGTGACAGAGGTTATCATGTGGATTTCTTTGAAGAACACTGTTAGGTTGTAAGTAATTCTATATGCAAAGTGGTTCTGAAAGGTTACATGCATGGTAACATTTATGAAGTCAGACTTTCAACAAGTTCTGATGGTTCTGTAATCTGTCTATTGAGTAGAGCATCAATTGAAGAAAGCTGGAATTGGCACAAAAGACTCTCTCATTTTTACTTCAACAACATAAATGAGCTTGTAAAGAAAGATCTTGTGAGAGGACTGCCAAAATCAGTATTTGCTCCTGATCGCCTTTGTGATTCATGTTAAAAGGCAAAATAAAGAAAATCTTCTTTTAAGAGCAAAACTGAGTCATCAATTCTTGAGCCTTATCACCTACTGCATGTTGATCTATTTGGTCCAGTCAATGTCATGTCTATTGCAAAGAAGAAATATGCTATGGTTATAGTGAATGAGTTCACAAGGTACACTTGGGTGTACTTCTTGCACAAGAAGAATGAAACTGCATCTACTCTAACTGATCATGTCAGGCAGCTGGATAAGTTGGTCAAAGATTCTGTTTAAATTATAAGAAGTGATAATGGCACTGAGTTTAAGAATTCAATCATGGAAGAGTTCTGCAAAGAGCATGGAACCAAACAGGAATTTTCTGCACCTGGAACTCCACAACAAAATGGAGTTGTAGAAAGAAAGAACATGACTCTTATTGAAGTTGCATGAACTATGCTTGATGAAGCAAAGCTGCCAACCTACTTTTAGGTTGAAGCTGTGCAGACTGCTTGTTCAACACAGAATGCAACACTCATAAACAAGCATGAAAAAACACCATATGAGATGGTGAAGAAAAAGAAGCCAAATCTGAAATACTTTCATGTATTTAGATGTAAGTGTTTTGTTCTTAAAACTCATCCTGAACAGCTGTCAAAATTTGATCTAAAATCTGATGAAGGAATTTTGTTGGATATCCACTTTCCACAAAAGCCTTCAGAGTCTACAATTTAAGAACAAGATTTATCATGGAATCTATCAATGTATCTTTTGATGATAAGAAGATTACTGGACTTGAAGATTTCAATGATCAAGATCAGCTGAGATTTGAAAATGAAGACTTAAATTCTGATTCTGTAAATTCTGATGACTTAAACTCTGATCCTGTAAGTACTGATGTCATTGAATATGTGGTAACAACTCCAAAGGAAAATGCACCTGTCCAGGGGGAGCAAGCTGGAAATCCTACCACATCTCAAGACTCTCAAGAAGCATCAGAACCTGTCACTAGCTCTTCAAGTTCTGATTCATCTAGTTCTGATGAGCCAAATTCTGATAATTCTGGAAACTATGATACTTCAAATCCTGAAGGATACAAGTCAAATTTTGAAGTCTCAAAGAGCATAACTACAGGGGGGCATCAGAAAATGCTGATGGAGACATCATGGATCATGGGGAGGATCCAGTTCTAGAAGTCAACTTCAATCTGCAAGGAAGTGGACCAAATCACATACACCTGACTTAATTATTGGAGATCCTGAAGCAGGTGTCAGAACTAGAACTGCAACATCAAATGAATATCTCTATCATTCTTTTCTATCTCAGACTGAACCAAAGAAAGTGGAAGAAGCTCTTCAAGATGTTGATTGGGTGCAAACAATGCAGGATGAGTTAAATGAATTTGAAAGAAATAAAGTCTGGACCCTAGTGCTAAGACCAAAGAATAGATCAGTTGTTGGCATACAATGGATGTTCAGAAATAAAACTGACAATGATGGCATAATTACAAGAAACAAAGCAAGGTTGGTTGCTAAGGGTTACTCTCAGCAAGAGGGTATTGATTATGATGAAACATTTGCACCAGTTGCTATATTAGAAGCCATAAGAATCTTTTTGGCTTATGCTGCTCACAAAAAGTTTAAATTCTTTCAAATGGATGTGAAAAGTGCTTTTCTCAATGGAGAATTGGAAGAAGAAGTGTCTGTTGAACAACCTCCGGGCTTTGTAGATTCAAAATTTCTAAATCATGTCTACAGGCTTGACAAAGCACTTTATGGCCTTAAGCAAGCTCCAAGAGCATGGTATGAGACTTTAGCTCAATTTCTTCTTGAAAGTGGATTTCACAGAGGTACAATTGATAAAACACTGTTCTACCTCAACCATGTAAAGGACTTACTTTTGGTACAGATATATGTTGATGATATCATATTTATTTCTATAAATGCCAAACTCTGTGAGAGGTTTGCAAAGCTAATGCAGTCAAGATATCAAATGAGTATGATGGGAGAACTTAGTTATTTTCTGGGCCTTCAAGTCAAGCAAAATGAAGAAGGTACTTTTATCTACCAATCTAAGTACACCAGAAATTTACTCAAGAAGTTTGGAATGCAAGACAGTTCAACAACATCCACTCCCATGGCCACTGCAACCAAGTTAGATAAAGATACTGGTTCATCAGTAGATATTACTAACTACAGAGGTATGATTGGTTCTTTACTCTATTAAACTGCAAGTAGACCTGATATCATGTATGCTACCTGTCTTTGTGCAAGATTTCAGGCTGATTCAAGAGAACCTCACTTAATAGCTGTGAAAAGAATTTTCAAGTACCTTAAGGGTACAACTGATCTGGGATTGTTGTATCCTAGAGAATCAGATTTTAAGCTAATAGGTTACTCATATGCAGATTTTGTAGAATGCAAAATAGACAGGAAAAGCACTAGTGAAAGCTGTCAATTTCTTGGAGGCAGATTGGTTTCTTGGTTTAGCAAGAAACAAAAGTCAATTTCCACATCAACTGCAGAAGTAGAATATATTGCTGCAAGAATCTGTTGTGCACAGATTCTTTGGATGATGAATCAGTTACTGGATTATGGGTTAAAATTTTCTAAAATCCCTATTTACTGTGATAATCAAAGTGTTATTGATATGACAGGTAATCCAGTTCAACACTCAATGACAAAGCACATCAGCATTAGGTACCATTTCATAAGGGAACATTTGATGGAAGGTACAGTGGAATTGCATTTTGTTCCAATAGATCAACAACTAGCAGATATCTTCGCAAAACCACTATGTGAAGCTACTTTTACAAGACTAGTAAATGAACTTGGAATGGTTTGAGGTTCTTTCTCTAAATCTGCTTAGTTTTTATACTCATGCATCAGAATTTATGATCAATATTTACAGATTGTTTTACTTTCATATAATCTGTGCTTAAATCGAAATTCATTAAATGCTGATTGTTATCTGATGTGGATCTTTATACTCTGATAGTGTTTTGAATGTTCTGTGACTATTCAATCCAATAAGGATAACTGTGCTAAATGCTGACCTATTAGTCTTTAACATACTAGAAATCCCATGTTTGAATTAGTTGTTTATGTGGAAATTCATTAACACAGGCAAATTCTGATTTTGAGCTTAGTCAAGTTTACTTTGTGTATCTTATTACTAAGTCACAAACTAGATTCTTGCTTCTTATCTGTCAAATTCTGATATCAGTAAATCTTAAGGATGAACTAAATTCTGATAAGCCTCACTTATTAAAAGAAAAGAAAAGAAAATAAAAGTCAGGTACTCCTTTGAGATCTAGAGTAAATATGTGGAAGGGAAGACCCAAGTGCATTTCTGGTATTAAGTAATATGCATTAGAAAAGCAAATAAATTTTTCTTGGTGACTTTTCACAATCTCTGATTACTGGAGAAATACTCTGATAATAGCATAAATTCTGATAAGCAGTTGTGATTCACTTACACTGAGCAGCCACTGTAAAAAGGATTTTCAAAAGATGCATAAAATGAGCACAAATAGTTGAGGTGGATTCTTGCATAAATTTGTTCTTGAGTAGACTTCATAATTGATGACAGATTTTAAGCACTTTTCTTAGTTATGCCTTATTTCTAAGATGTACTGAAGTTTATTAGACTTTAATCTTTATCTGATATTCTGCTGAATACACACACTTTCACTCCATATGAATGATGAAAATTACTGTGGTGATTAAGTTGTTTTTGACAAACAGTTAAATGTCATTTGCATAAATTTCTAAGGATAAGTTCTGATGAAAGTTCTGATGATTAAACTCTGAAGAATCAAGTCAGTATTTGTATGAAGAATCACAGAAAAAGATATTCACTTTTTGAGTTCAGAAGCCATATTCTGATGACTGTTAAAATCTGATATAAGTTTAAGTTCTAATATTAAATTATGATGGAATCCTTGATGCTTACGTGGCATTATTCTTTACTTGACTTATTTGTGGTAAAAACTGAAATAATCATATTTAATTCGAATATATTTAGGTGAGATAAAAACTGTCATAATCATTAAGGGTTAGTGGTAAACATGTAAGTCCTGAAAAACTGCATGTGCACGGTAAATATTGCTTATTTCCCGTGCCCATTAACTCCTGCTTTAACTTTTTATTGACTGTTCACACGTTGCCAGGTGTAATTTGTCTGCCATGCTTCAAATATTAACCGTTATCACATGGGATGTATAAATAAGAGAGTTAAAATATTTTCTAATCTTTTACCTACTTTTCTTATTCTCTCATCTCTCTTATTTTCTCTCACGCACTAATATTCTCTGAAGCAGTTTTTCTTACAGGCATTTTCACAAACACCTTTCGAGCAATGTATTTTCTCACTTAATTTCTTACAAAGATGGCACCAAAAGACTTGATTTTCAATGGAGCTAAGTTTGTTCCTAACAATTACTCGTCTATTCTTAGCAAGGCTAAAGTTCCATCAGAACTTTACTTTATTCAGGATTTCCTAGCTAATTCTGATATTGGGTATGCTTTGACCCAACCTAAAGTAATCTTTGGAACCCAAGTGCTGGAGTTTTGGATAAGTGGAATCTATGATGATCGTGGTGCTCAAGGGTCCCCATGTATTTTCTTTACAACAGGGGAGGATGAGCATGTCGTGACTTTGGCTACAGTTCGCCAAGCATTGCAGTTTCCTTAGAACTGCGCTTATACAACTGTTGAGGAGCCAGTTCTTCAAAATATGATGGCCAATCTGGGGTATGAAAAGGCATTGGCAAAGCTAGGTCAATTGAAGAGACCTTACGTAAGGAGGGAATGGAGTTTCTTCTTTGACTGCATTACAAAGGCCTTCGCCAACAAATGTTCTAATTTCGATGCAATCCCCATACTCAGTCAACAAATTGGGTATGCTCTCATTAATCAAACTGATTTTGATTATGTAAGTGTTGTTTTAGGCTTTATTGGGGATAGGATGACAGAAGATAGGAATACTGTCTATTTTGCTAGATTCTATCAGCTTATCTATAGTGTTTGTTGTTCTGATAAGCCCCAATTAGCTAGTGAATCAATTTCACAATTTAGACTAGCTAAAAGAGCTTTTAATGACTTATTATCTACTGATAATAAAAAGGCTGTGTTAAGACCCCTCCAAATTCCTTTATCTGTCAAACAAGCCTTAATAACCTATGATCTAGTTACATACACTGTACTATATCTTGATGTCCAACCATCTGAATCTCAACCATCAGCACCTACCACCACTACCCAAACACCTCAAACTTTTCAACCATAACCAAAATCTACCATCAGGACATCTTTCAAACCATCAACTCAATCATCTCAACCTGAATCATCAGCACATACCATCAGATCTTCTTCTTCCAGGCCAAAGAGGATAAAGTCTGTTCCTCAACCTCCACAAAAGAGAAGGAAGATGATTCTCAGAGATGAATCTGATAGTGATGAAGAGGACACAGTTGAAGCACAGGTTCATGCATCAGGACCTGTGACAGTTGAAGCTGAGAATGTTACTTCTCAGAAAGAAACAACAGCTCAAAGTTCTGATACTTTAAAAAGAAAGAAATTTGTAAGTTATGTTGCTGCTGAAGCAACTCCTTCATTGGCAAGGAGATTGAAGAAAATGAAGGCTAGGAGGTATTTGGCTAAGGCTCCATCAGAAGATACTGAAGAAGCTGAGGAAGGGGATCAGGAATCTCTGATCTCACAAGAACCAATTATCATTGAAGCACTTCCAGCTCAAGCCAAAGACACTGCTAATGATATAGTTGTTACCCCTCTTGTCTCTCCTATTAAAACTACAGATGATGTTAAAGAACAAATTGAAAACTCTGAGATAGATATTCACAATTTGAATATACCAAATATTCTTTATCTGGAAGCTCCATTTACAGAAGCTCAGCCATCTACAATCAACTCTCCAATCTTGGATGCTGAGAGACCATCTACACCAATACTGGAGATATATTTTGATGCTCAGAATTTAAATAAAGTTGTTCCTGAATCTCGAGTTGCTTCACACACTACTGTGTTGTCAGAACATAATGAGTCTTCCTCAAGTTCTGAAGACAGTGTTTCTTCCGAGACTCCAGTTCCCATTCTGGGCAAGGAAACATTGGTAAAGAAATTTGTTGAACAGGATGCACCTATTCCTTGGGAGGATACTCACAGAGGTGTGGAGTGGACCAAGAAGTGGAATGAATCAGATTTTATTCCAAGCCCTAAAATTCTGACAGAGCATATTGCTAAAGATGATGAGTTGCTCACAAATGTTGATTTCAAGACATAACTCAAGATCACTACTCTATCTACCAAACATATTCAAGGTCTACATTCTTCTACTCATGAAAAGGTTGATACCCTAAAGGAACATGATGATAAGCTAGATATACAGATCAAGCTTGACAAGAACAGATATGTCAGACCTACTCTTGAGAAAATTAAAACCATTGAGAAGATTCAAGAGAAGCAACAGGTCCAAATTGATGAGGTCCTGGCTAACCAAGCTTCTCAGAAAGCTCAATTGGATGAAATCCAATCTTCAGTTGAAATTCTTCTCTCTCTCTCTCTTACTTCCTGATGATGCCAAAAAGGGGGAGAAGGTAGTTAAGTCCAAATGCTCACCTACTGAAATACTGAAGAAGAAGGATGACAAAAGTGATGACCAGGGAAACTCTGATAAGAGCAGAGGTCAAGGAAAAGTTTAAGGAAAATCTTCTACACAGAACAAGTCAAGTTCTGATGCCGTGAATGCTAAAAGTCTGAAGTCAAGTTCTGAAAAACAAAGTCTGATGTCAAGTTCTGATATTCTGATTCAGTCAGGATCTAAAGACTCTCAGAAGTTTTTACAAACTCTGAAGCTAAAAGGGAAGAAGACTACTGTTTATTACAAAGATCCTAAAATCCAGACACTTGATGAGGAGATAGCTAGAAGATTATTTCTGAAACAAAATCCAGGAATGGATTTGGAAACTCTCAAGGAGGAAGAAGCTAGATTTGCAGTTGAGAACACAAATCTTAAGTCTAAAGCTTCTGATGCAAAGAAACCTCCAAGGCCTAAGGAAAAAGGCATTGTGATCAAAGAAAAGTCAAATTCTGAGGCTTCAAAGTCCAAGACTAGATCACAAACTGAGATTGATCCTAAGACAAAAGGAAAAGAAAAGGTTGGTGAACCTTTAAAGATTGAGAAAAAGATAAGTTCTTCCGTTCCAGTCTATCAAACTACAATGCATGATGATGATTTGATAGAAGATGAAACTGTTCAAATTCTGAAGAGAAGAAAGATAATTGAAGAATCTAAAACAACCTCTGACACTGCTCAAGTTGTTCAGAATGAAGAACAACAAGTTACAGAAGAAACAACAAATTATGATCAAGTTGATTTGAAAAAGATGACAATTGCTGATAAGAAGAAGCTGTTATGGAAGAAATCTACTCCAGTTGAACCAAAATCCAATATTATGATTAATCAACTAGCAACATTTGGGTTGAGAGCCAAGCAACCTAGAGATAGAGCTGGATTAGGTTCTGATGAAGAGAAGATACAAACAGGAGTAGAAGTTACTTTAAGAGATCCTTTCATGTTGATAGACAAACCATATGAACAAATCAAACAAAAGCACCTTGACAAAGTGATGCCTGCTCAAATTGTGATAGATGCTCATGATAAGGATAATCTAAAGGAGAAATTGATCTTATTTCTCAATGATGGACTAACTTATAGACTAGCTGATACTGATGTGCCAAAGAAGTCTATTAGAGAGCTTCAACATATTCACTATCTTCTGGAAGTAAAATCTGATGTTACAAGAAAATGGTCAGAATACATTTTGAAGGCTATAAGAGATCTACTTAGAATCTCTGGTACAAAGACTTCTCAGTATATACCAATGATTACTGAAGGTGATGGAAGAGAAATTCCTATGCTGATGAACTCTGCTAAAGTGGAAGTTATTCTGAAAGGAAGATGCTTATGTTATAATGAAAACTCTTCACGTCCTAGAGTTATCATACTTGGTGATGGATTTAAAAGAACATCAATTCAAGCTCTCAGAACAACCATTTATCAAATTGGTGATAGCAAAGACGAAGAACTGATACCGGTCAAAGCACAGTTAGTTGAAGTTCTGAGAAAAGCTGAAGATAAGCTAGTAAAAGATTTTGTTAAGAATCATTAAGGATTCAGATTGATCCGGTGATGTTGGTAAAGCTACAAGGACTGTAAGTTGTAGTTAATAGTCTTATTAAACTCTCATTGCATTTGAACTTAAATGTTTTTGACATCATTAAATCTATTAACTTGTGTATTTTTGCACAATTTACAAGTTGGGGGAGATTGTTAGATATATTTGAGATGTCATGTCTAATATGTTTCATGTTTAGTTTTCAGATCTTAACAAACAGGAAATAACAGTACTTACTAAAAGTCAGAACTTAAGGATATCAGAACTTAGGTTATTAGAAGATAGATATCAGAACTTAAGTACGGGAGGACTTACAGTTAAGGAAGGAAGCTGATTTATAGGATAGAACATCGAGACTAATACAAAAGAAGATATGCATGGAAACAGTTAGAAGATAAGAAGACTTGTATAAGATATCTGATTTATATATTTTAGGAGACATAATTATATTCCCTATAAATTAGAAGAAATCATGTAACTGTGTACTATATAAACACAGACATAGGTTTACACTATATGTGTTATCATTATCGAGAAGATTATACATTATAACTTAGCAGCTCTCGAGATATTTGTTCATCACTGAGAGAGAACAGTTCCATTGTAACAGAGTTTATTATATTAAATATATTTGTTTACTGTTACCTGTGTTCGAAATCGATTTGATTGTATTAAACACTGTATTCAACCCCCTTCTACAGTGTTGTGTGACCTAACAAAGTTGCTTTCTTAAAATTTCCTCTTTCTTTAAGGATTCTGTTAGCTTATCCTTATCAACCTTGCATTCTAATTTCAATTTTTCAAACTCAATGAATTAAGTCTCTAGCACATTGTTTCTTTCACTTAAAAATATATTTTCTCCTTAATTTTATTATTTTCTTTAGTGAGAGACTTAAGTGTAACACGCATGTGATATAGTTTAGTAGACATGTCATTTATTGCATCATTACACTCAGCTTTAGATAAATATGCTAGGTTAGTTGTGATTAACTGATTGCTTGATGAACTGGTCTCTGTTTCATCTGGTTTGGCCATTAGGGCTAGATTGACATAGTTTGTTTCCTCATCTTCATTCAATCCATCTACAGCCCAGTCATTTTCTTGTGTAATGAAAGCCATTTCCTTTTGCTTGAGCAACTTAAAGTATTTCTGCTTATAATCAACAGGCTCAAAATTCTTTTTGCTAGAATCGGACTTTCTACACTCACTAGAAAAATGACCTGCTAAGCCACATATGAAACACTTGAATTTCGACTTATCAACCATGTTTCTGTTTGGCTTAGCTTCTCCAAAATTCTTCTTGAATTTGAGCTTGGAAAATCTCCTGGATAAGAATGCTAGATGTTCATCTATATCATCCATGTCATCTTGGCTTAACTGTTCTTCATTTTCAGCTACCAGCCCTTTACCCTTGCTCTCACAGACCCTTGAGTTTGATGCAAATTCAACAGCTTGAACCTTCATCTCCTTTTCCTTCTCTTGCTCAGCAACAAGTGCAATGGATCCTCCTTTCTTCCTTCATTTCTCCATCCTTTCATCTTGATCTATTTCAAGCTCATAGGTTTTCAGGATACCATACAATCTCTCAAAGGTGAACTCCTTGTAATCTTGAGAATTTCTTAATGAGACTGTCATTGGTTTCCATTCCTTGGGCAGAGATCTAAGGAACTTGAGGTTTGAGTCTCTGGTTTGGTAGACCCTTCCATGCAACTTGAGAGCATTCAGTAGTTTTTGAAATCTACTGAAAATGTCAGTGAGTGGCTCACTTTCTTCATAGTGAAAATGCTCATATTGCTGAATCAAGAGTTGCCTCTTGTTCTCCTTGACTTCCTCAGTACCATCACAAATAATTTGAATTATGTCCCAAAGCTATTTTACGATTCATGATGTCATCAAACATATCACTATCAACACCATTAAACAGTATGTTTATGGCCTTCTTATCTTTCCTGACTTATTCAATGTCTAGATCAGACCATTCATGCCTAGGCTTTTGAACTAATGGTTCATTCCCTGTAGCAGCTCTCACAGGGACATGAGGACCTCTTTCAATGCAGTCCACATAAGCTTCATCTTGAGAGAGAAGATGTAGGTGCATCTTCATCTTCCAGTGGTGATAGTTGTCTTTGTCCAGAAATGAACTCTTTACTCCAATATCCTTTGTGTTCATCTTGTTAATTGTTGTGATCTTTACACTCTTTATATTTTAAGAGCTTGCTCTGATACCAATTGTTATTCCCAAACAATGCAACAAGAATTACAGAAGGGGGGGTTGAATGTAATTCTGGCTCCTTTTTAAATTTTAAGATTGTTCTTACTTAATATATATTACAGTGTTTCATTTTGCAAGAAGTGCGGAA
Organism: Apium graveolens; assembly: GCF_009905375.1. NCBI lineage: Eukaryota > Viridiplantae > Streptophyta > Magnoliopsida > Apiales > Apiaceae > Apium > Apium graveolens. The sequence goes on from NC_133648.1 coordinate 213,894,783, forward strand.
TGAAACTTGAATTGAAATCAAAACACAAAGTAATAAAACACAAAGCTTTAAAACTTTCTGGTCGATTTGAACTTATCCACCAGAGATATATATTAGTATGAGAACTATGTGATGCTTGAATAGCACACAGCTGCTTACAAGTGAACTTACAACCTTGTAGAGAAATTCTTAACAGATACAGCTCTCTGATAAAATAATGCTTACTTAGTTGTTGCTCTCCTTGCTACTCTTGGTTTATATATCACCAAGTTACATGATAGTAAGACAAGACAATAAAACAAAATTATATCTAGTCTAACTTCATGCTACTATATTACTCTATCCAGCATATTTGAATATCTTCATATCTGCATGGAAATGGTAATTCTTCTTTGTTCTCTAAAACATGTAATTAGGCTGCCACATTTCATTTGCAAACACCCGACGCATGTGACTGTGTTGTCACTGTCAACTGCTAATTTGAATATTATCATCCGTCGGGATTATGTTGATCATCCATCGGGAGCCTTGTTGATTTATCCGTCGGGAGCCTTTGTAGATCATCCGTCAGGAGTCTTTCTACCACTTGACTCTATTACACTTATACATAATTACAACACATCTTATATTTACAATTAGCCAATCTATTCTGCATATCAATCTAGTAGTCAACATGACTTAAAGAATCCTACAGTGTCTACTCAACTAATACATTGTTGTTTGCATAAATGTGTTACAATACTTATTGTTACATAAGCTACACTCTCGATGGATGTCAAATTGTCATCCGTTGGGACTATAAAGTTCATCCGTCGGGACTATATTAAAATATACATCGAGAGCTACAAAAACACTATGTTAAATCTACTAAGGTGTCCTATTTAACTTATCATCAAGTTCACAACATATTCCTAATAGGGGACATTGAATATTTTAAGTTTGGGGGTTATAATGTAGGGATTAGTAGTGTGTGTTGTGTTCATATAGATTCATATTGCATGTTTAGTGTAGTTTATTCATATTTTTGCATAATTGTTCACATAGTTGTTTGTATTTTTTTGCATATTTGTTCGTGTTTTTATGTGAGTCCATGTCGTTACATGTGCATACATATAACATGATCCCTTAGGTTGCGTTACAAGTCTTATAGGTTGTTTTTGAACTAGATCATGATCATACTTGTTTGTTTGTTGGAATTTAATCACTTGGTTATATTTAGAAATTTTTCTATTTTTGTAATGACGTAGGAACACTGATTTTTAAACTAGGGGAAATCATGGACTTCATTCCTTGTTGTGAATAAAGTTAGGCGTCAAATGGCTAGTAGCCGGCTCTGTTGAGTGGCATTTATGACACTTTATTACGCTCCGTAAGGCTTTGAATTGGTGTATTTGTACTCAAGTTGTTGGTGTTTTTACGTGTTTTTGCAGTTTTTTTGCATTGCAGGCATTTTCCAGGTAATCAGGTAAATTAGCATGGTTGTAGTGCTAATTTTGTGTTTTATGGTGTTGGAATAAAGGTTCGTGAAAAGACCGACTGAAATCAGCAAGGAGAAGAAAAGAATTCAGAATTTTATGCAGAACGACGGCGTGCCCGGCTGGTCAAACGCGCGGCCGCGCCCAAAGAGCAGAAACTCGGCGCCCAAAGAGCAGAAACCCGCGCCAGGTCGGGGTAGCAGAATTCTGTTTCTATTAGGATTTTGAGAGTTTGAAGCCCTGGTCAATTCTACAGCATATATATAAATAAATAAAGACATTTTGCATAAGGGAGACGTACAAAAGCTAAGTAAAGGGAGTAAAGGAGACCGGAGAGCACAATTCAACCAAGGCGAAGAAGATCTAGTTTATTCTTGTGATTCTTTATTTTAAGTTGTAACATTGGATGCTAGTTTTCTTATTTTTGAACCTTTACTTGTGTTTCGTACTTGGTTTTATTAAGTATAAAGACTACGATTATTATACCATGCTTTCATCAGAACCCACGTTGATGATGAGTTCGATTATGGGCTCATCATTATCGTGGGGTTCTAGGGGATTTATTAATGGATTTCTTTAGTTAATTTGTTTCGATGCCTTAGTGAGTGGTGATTGTATGATAACCTAGTATTGGTTGTGCTTATTCATCTTGTGAGCGTCGCGAACTTATAAGATAGTGTGTTAATTCTTAATGAAGCGAAAATGAATTTAAGGATTTAGAACTTGCCATGCTAGCATAGGTTCATGTGTTATTGTTATGCATGATTCGTAGGTAATTTTAACCATCTTACTTGCCCTATGTAATCACGATAGATAACTTGTGCATTAAACCGTTATGTTGTCAAATTCAATAGACATATAGGGTCTTAATATAATTTGTGTCTATTCAGCTTCTATCTCTTTTGTGGATGTCTGAAGTATGGTACTCGTACAACGAAAATTGGCGTTTATCAGTTCCGTGTTATCTGATTAGTGTCATCACCATTACATACTACGGTTAAGAACGAAAAGGCTATTGAATGAAGTACTTAATAAAGTTAGAATCCAATGTTTGTGTTATATATTATTCAACTGTCTTTACTCTCTTTAGTTAATGTTCTTTAGTATAATTCTCAATAGTTAATCGTAGTATAATCAAAACCCAATTTCTTATTCATCTTAGGATTGAATAATAGCCATATCATTGTTGCATAAGTACGTAAATCACAAGTTAATCTAAGCCTGTCCCTGTGGGAACGAACTAGAAATAATTCTATATTACTTGCAAACGCGTATATTTGCGTGAATTTTAGCACGTGTGTAATAACCCCAATTTTTGGAATCTTTGAAACCCTGATGAATAGTAACTTTTTGCTTATTGTGCTGATTAAGGGAAATTATCAAACCACACTATATAGGAGTACTATTATGGAAATTCTGAGATCGTATTAGTATTCCATAAAGTAAATGAGTGTATGTAAAGGTCGTCAGAATTCAGATTTGAACACTTTGGTTTTTCCCGAATATCCACCAGATACCGAAAAGATTAAATATAAGGTAACATAATTAAAAGGATTTTTATTTAAAAATTATATCAGAGGATCATTAGAGAAATATAAGATATTAATAAGGTTCAGGGAAGCCCAAGTAATAAGATCCCGGATATGATCCCTCAAACTATTAACGAGAACGAGAGTTAAGCGAACCGTAAAACAAATAAGTGACCAAGAGACAAGCTTGTACAAGAAGCCAAGGATTATGACATCATCAAACCACAAGGTGTGGACAAGTGGATGCAAGTTGACATGTGCTTGATGACATAAGTATGGTTTAAAAGATATTTATCCAAGGATGATTTATGGCCATGTATTATGACCTTGTTAATCAAATCAAGGTTAGATTAACTAAACAAATAAAACATCACACCAATTAACCAAGGCAAATCAAAGAAGCATTTCATCACCCCATTTTTCAAACTTGCTCTCGGCCAAAACCAGAGCAACAACTTCAAACTGCCATATCTCCTTCAATACTCACTCAAATAGTATATTCTATAGCTCTTTGGAAAGGTATTGAGATGGCCTACAATGCTTGTTCACAAGTCTCGTCCAAATAAGCATGGTAAGACCCTCATGTTTACAGTTATTTCAATCGGACTTTTAGAAACTTCAAAATCTAACTTCGTGTTTTCTTGATTGTTTGTGAGATCCAAGCTTGTATAAGGATTAATCAAGGTTTTAAGGCTTTCTAGAAACTTTCCCCTCACAAATAAAGGTATAAAACTTGCGGACCTTTAAGTACTAAGTTTGGTTGCTTAAATTTTGGGATGGTTTGGATGGATGAGTAGTTGTTTGAATGATTAAGCTTGAATTGAACTTTGATTGTTAAGTAGATTAGTTGATTATGGAGATGGTATAATATTGAATTGGATTTATATTCTTGAGCTTGTTTTGGCTAAGATTAGTAGCCTAGGTTTGAATCTTGAAGTTGTGGATAGATTTTAGTTGGAAGGGATTGATTTGGAGTGGTAAAAATATTAGAAATCGCTAAGTTCTAGCCGTCATAATGCCCGATTTTCCTTAACTGTTTCTGTGCTTAACTTTCGGACCTGTGAACTCACTTTAAGATTCTGACCTTTGCCATTTTAGATAGTTCATGATACAAGCTTCATTTTTATATGTCGTTCACCTAAATCCGAGTTACGAGCGATGAGAAATGACCATTTTAAGTAACGACATTTCGCGAGCGAACCGCGAAATCTCGGGTAACTTTGAGACCATAATTGAGACCCTTAAATGATTAATTGAAACATGAGAGAATTATGTCAAGTGAATAACACAGTTAGTAAAATTCTTGCGAAAGAGTCATCTTAAAATTCGTAACGGTTAATTTATTAAAATTAGTGGAGCCGAGGGTACGCGAGCGATTAACGCAAAACGTTAAGCGTATACGCGACCGTAAGCAACCGTTAGGGTATGAGTGAGTTTTGACTAGTTTCTTAAGCGACCGTGGTCTAATTCCGGCTAATGTTGTTGTTCATAGGTTACAGACCCACCCTAAGCTTAAGTCTACCCTGGAACACTCAGGCAAGTTTTTTACCCGTTATACTGTTGTTATGATGTAAATATGTATATGCATTATCTTGTGATAAGTACATGATTGTTAGTAGCAAATCTTGCGATATATTGGAGCATGATATATATATATATATATGCATGCCTGTTTCATAATCTTGCTAACTCATTGTTGATTCAATTGTTATAAACTGCATAATACCTATGCTAGAGATAGGCATTATTTGTGTATACCCTTAGTATAGGGGACCCAAAGGTTAATATTTTACTAAATCGGGAGGCGATATTCCCGAGTATATTATATATATATAGTTTTCAAAACTATTAATCGAATAATGTTTATTCGATAGTTTTAAATTATAAGTGAATATTAGTTTGAATATTCATTCGAGGACTATTGACTCCGTTTATTTTATTAAATAATATTCTTTATTTTCTTAAAGAATAATGTTTCGTTATTCGCCAAGTATTCGAGAAATGATTGATATCGTCAATCATTCTTACCTAAAAAAATTTCAGAAAGTTATTTTCAAAACTTTTACATCATTTGCTTTGATAAAAGCTATTCGTTATTGGAATATTATTTATAGCATAATATTCAGATATTCTTTGATTATCTTGGAATTGATTTATTATGTCAAATCATCCTTATTCCAAACGCTTTCAAAAATGTTTTCGAGTCTTCAAAATAATTTTAAAAGTTAGAGCGGATCCCAAAACTCATTTTCAAATTTAAGATCTTCCTTTCGAAAGGGATTTAAATACTCGCTCAAAACCTAAGGGATCCAGCTCTGTGGGGTATTTTATATTAGCAACGAGGTTGCTGATTTTATAAAGAGCTTTTGATTACTTGCCCAACATTCGGGAAGTAAGTCCTTCTAAATGAGTCGGCATAAGCGACAGGACGGGGTACGGTCTATCAAAGTGTAAGTGGCTGGGTGGGAGTCCATCAACGCGTAAGAGGGCGGGTGGCGGTCCAGCACAAGGTCCTAATGCGACCAGGGTGATGACCGGTGGGGGATTCATCCATCTACTAGTAGAAAAGGTTATTTATTGGTATCTTTGCCTGATCAACAAGATATCGGGTTTATGCCAAAGTTTTCTTCTTTCAAAATTCATTGGATATTACAACTCCATTTATACTTTTCATGACAGAGGTTTTCAAGGAATGTATGAGATATATGTATGGGTGTATATATATATATCGGGACTTAATGAAGTATCTCATAACTTCATTTCTTTCAAATGATATTTCAAAGATTGAATCTATTCAAGTCTTACCTTGTAACTTCATCTATATATGATGAACTTTTGAAACTGATTGTACCTTGAACGGTAGTAGTTCAAGCAGTATTTGGAAAAGATATAAGTATATTGGAGTATCTTGTAACTTCATCCTTTCAACTTATATCTAGTAATGATTATCTTATGCATGACAATGATTTTCAGAAAAGCGTTGAGACAAGGTACTATGAGACTATGAGAATGCTCATATATTGCTAATTAATATACATGTTATTTCGATGGGCATGTTGCTCACCCTTGCTTTATTTTTTCATCACACAACAACAGCTAGACAAGATGAACAAGTCCAAGCTCCCAATTCGCGAGTGGATAGGAAATGTTCAGTAGTGTCCTGTAGGCGTTGATGCCGCTATAGCTGAGGTAGGAACTACCAATAGGCTAGGTTTTCAACTGTTGATGTACCAGACTTATGTATATTTATGAACTGTAATAATGGCAAAGAAAATATAAATTAATTCAGAAACCCTTTTGAGGTGTAATGGTTTATAATTGTGGAATAAAATGACTTGTGTGTTTTTTGGTATTCATCTCTGAGGAAACAATGTGGTGAGAAATTCTTTTAGGACCTTTAAGTCGCTAAACTCTCAGAGATCCAAGGAACAAGCTGACCCAGTCGAGGCAAGAGCCTGGCTAAAGGATATAGAGGAATCATTTCAGATTCTAAATGATTAACGAAGCGCAAAAGTCTATTTTTTCCCACTTACCTTCCTAAGATAGAGGCCACACATTGGTGGAAGGCTAAGGAAGATAGAGAGATAATGTTGAAGTTTTTGAACCAGACCAGAGGCGGACAAGTATGATACATCATGAATCTAGGTTGTGAAAGTCGTCAAGGTTCGTCTGAAGGACACGAATCCAGAATAACGGGATGTTTGAAATCAATGCTTATGTTGTGTTGGTTCATGAAATGGTTGTAATAGAAACGAAAATAAAAGACTGAAAGGGGAAGGAGTATAAAGGGATATAAAGGAAATAGAGTTGAGAAGCGATAAGGGAGTTAGGTATGTGAAACCCTAAGAAACCCCTAGCAATAAATATAGAGAAGTGTGTCATCATCAGCGTGATGGTGACTGATCATGAGATAAAGTCAAGGTTTGAAGGCGTAAGCGATACGTATAATTAATCCCCTTAAGTTGAGAATATTCGATTAAACCCCAAAATAGATCGATGGATTAATAAGGGAACACGGATAGACTGAGGAGACAAGAAAGTAAGAAATTAGGAAATTGGATGAAGTGACCTTCAAAAATATGAAGTGTATGTAACACTTGTGAGTTGATGCCCAAAAGGGAGACTGCGGGTATAAAAGATATCCCAACATTGAGATGACTGTTGAGATAAACAACAAAAGTAAATGAGGATTTAGTAAAATGAAGTTCACGTTGAACACGACCAATATCTTCCTGAACATCCATGTTATCATTACCAAATCAGGCAAGAAAAGCGGATAACCGTTGTTATCTTTTGGAGGCCAGATAGATTGACCGCAGTTTGAATAAGGATGCTATTATGAAATTAGGTATAGACTATCGAGGTGGGAATGATTGAATAAGATACCCTTATCAGGGATATATGACTTGATTTATCCATAGAAGGATGTAAGTACCTTTTTAAAGGTGGAATTATGAATAGAACCTCGATAACTTGAGATGAACCATGGGGGGAATGCATAAAGGTTGACATTTCACCCTTAATGGGGACATTGTGAGTTTGGGTGGTACATAATGAAGGTAACATAATTAAAAGGATTTTTATTTAAGGATTATAGCAGAGGATTATTAAAAGAATATAAGATACTAATAAAGGTTCAGGGAAGCCCAGGTAATAAGATCTCGGATATGATCCCTCAAACTATAAACAAGAACAAGAGTTAAGTGAACCGTAAAATAAATAAGTGACCAAGAGTCAAGCTTGTACAAGAAGCCAAGGATTATGACATCATCAAACCACAAGGTGTGGACAAGTGGATGCAAGATGACATGTGCTTGATGACATACGCATGGTTTAAAAGATATTTAGCCAAGGATGATTTATGGCCATGTATTATGACCTTGGTTAATCAAATCAAGGTTAGATTAACTAAACAAATAAAACATCACACCAATTAACCAAGGCAAATCAAAGAAGCATTTCATCACCCCATTTTCCAAAGCTTGCTGTTAGGTCTCAATATGTTTGTAGAAGGGGGGTTGAATACAAACAATACCGTTTAATCGAATAAAATGCGGAATAAAAAAGGTGAAACAAAATTCAAGTTAAATAAAACTATTATTAAACTTGAAAGGTGTTACAACAACGGTATCATTTACAAGGGATTAATCTCAAATCAATTATCACAAATCTAGAATAAATTCGACATAAACTTTTTCTATTTTTGCAATAAAAAGATCAAATGCTAAAAGCGATTTGAGATTAAGTTCTAGGGATTTCGATCCGCTAGATAGTTACACAAGAACAAGAAAAGTATTTCTAGTGGATTGGATTTAACAATAAATACTAGAAATAAATGATCTGTGAAATTTGCAATAATTTCTCTGCAGGTTTTCTTTTTGTTCTGTGTTCTTCTGTATGATATTCAATGCTCTGCTCTGCTCTAGTAGAATGTTCTGCTTCTGTTTGTTTAAGTAAACAAATCACTTGAATTGAATCAGCAAGACATTCGGCAAGACAATCAAAAATGAACTAGCAAGACAATCCTTTTAACTGGTAAAACTATCAGTAGGACAATCCAGAAAGACTTGGAAAGACTTTCGGTATGACAATCCAATTGTCATACCAGTTCAAGTTTGTTTTTGCTGATTTTCTTTTTGAATATTATTCCAAAATCATTTCTGAAAAATGCATAATATTAATTCAGAATTAATTAACCAATTAATTCAATTAATCAATAAATTAATCTTTGCAGATTTAATTTATTTTCTTAATTAAATTATATGACTTAATTAATTAATAGAGAATTAATACCAATCTTGAGCAGCAACCATTCTTCTGAAAATCTTCTGAAAATCACTGTCAATTACGAGTCAATTCCACCACTTCAATGTTGACACTCGATGTACTATCCGGTTCATGAGTGACTAACTTCCGTGACGTTTCTTCATGCCTTGACCTTGATACTCTTGATTTTCTTCAGACTAAATCCTTGTCATTAATTGATACCCTGACGAGATCTCTGTCACTTGATTAAATCCACAATCTTGATTTATATCACTGAGGCTTGATCAATTGCTTGAGCTTCTTCCAGTGAATTAAGTCATCAAGTCTGTAGATGAACAATGGTACTTAATCCTTTGACATATGTTACTTTGAGAGATCTCTCTGATGATAGAACCACTATTTACTTGTTACATCCTTATTTGAGTTGAGTTAAATCCTCGAATAAACAAATAGGCTATGACATATGCCTTTCAATCTCCCCCTATTTGTTTGTTAGACAATAACAACAAATACCTAGAGGATAACTCAACTAACAAATAAGAAAAAGATATAAACAGTAATGCAAAGTAAATAGCAGAAAAGTTCTGGATTATATTTAACATTTTCCAGATTCCAAACGAAATTTACAAGTGAATACAAGATAGATGTTCCTCTAGCCTGAACATGTAACTACATTAGTCTATCTTGATTCATAAAGCTCTAATCATTTACATTGAGTTTTGAGCTAATTGAATTCAGTTGTCTTCTCTTCCGACTTCACCTTCTTCCAACTCATCACCTTCTTCCAAATCTTGAAGCAACTCCTTGTCAAAGACACGATTCTTTCCTGAAGTGAAGATGTCTGGCCTGACTGGTTGAACTCCAACTGTCTTTAGCTTATTCTTGAGTTGATTGTACCTTTTAATATTCTTTTCACAATAAGCTTGAATCAAATCAGCTGCTTGAGTTTTCAACATGGATGAATATCCAGCAGTTCTTAGGTGATGTTCCATCCAGACCAGATGCTTAGCTGAGTAGTCTTTAAGAGATTGTGAATCGAGCTGGCAGATTTGAAGACAGTCAGACTTAAAGAATCTTACATGATGAGGATTGTTGACCACTTGAGGACTAGCCCTGCTAGCAAACTCTTTGAGTCTTTCTCTAAGAACTTCATTCAATTCTGAGCTTCTTTTGACTTTGTTGAGAAGAACCCAAATCTCTGACAAAGAACGATTCTCAAACAGATGAAGTAACACCTTGAAAGATCATTCGCTCTGATAATATACAAATATGCTCATCTCATTTAGTGATCTGTCAAAGGCAGCTATGATCCTTGAGACTTCAGTCTTTATAGCATTCATGTACATGTCATTGTTTGGATTAGAGATCTCAAGCTTGTCCAGAAGATGTAGAAACTGTCTATCATTGTTTGTGCTCAGCTGAGGCGTATCGAGTACTCTCCTAGCTTCATCCCATTTTTCACCAATCTTCAGTCTGATATCTCTTCTCCTTTCTTGAGCCTTAATGTCATGAAGATGATGCTTTTGAAGAGCTTCTGTTCTTTGTATGTCTTTCCTCATGTCAATGATCTGGGATACCTTTTTGAGTTCAGCTTCTTTTTTTTCATCTCTGACTGCTGCTGCTGAAACTCTTTCTCAAACAGAGGATCCACTGGAGCTTCCTCTTCCCATTCTCCAAAATCACTTTCCTCCTCAGCTTCAAAGAAACCATCTTTATCTTCCAAGACTGGTTCAGTGGGAACGTCACAAATATCAAAGTCATCATGTTCTCCACTATAGTAGATATCATCAGGCTTCCCTGTGCCTCTAGCAGAAGACTCTTTTTCTTTTCCCTTTTCACTTCTCCCTTTCTTCTCCCCCTTAGTTGAGGAATCCTCTACAGACTTTCCCTTAGATCCTCCATGACCTCCATCACCTCCCGAGCCTGAGCCTCCACCAGACGGCCCTTCAAAGAAAGTCCTTTGTTCCTCATTGGGACAGTGAGAATTTTTTATCATGTAGTACAGGTGCTTCATCCCTTCATTCAGATGTTCCATGCCCGTCTCTATCTTCAGAAATCTGGAAGAATCTAGTGAATGATTCATTTCAACCAAGTCTTCAAGAGAAGTCATTCTTGTATGTAGAGAGCAGAAGTTTGAAATGTCGTCAGCTGATAACGTTGGAGATGCCTGGATTGAGTTAAGCTTAGGTACAACAAATGTCTTCAAATCTGATATTTCAGTCCTGATGAGAGCCAACTGATTATTGACAGAGGTGGAAGAAGAAGACCGTTCAACCACTTGTGCTTTGAATGATTTAGCTTTAGCCTGACTTTTTGCAAGTTGTTCCTTGAGATCAGCAATTTGAGCTAACATATTTTCAGTGTTTGTGTCTGTGTGTGCGCTCACTTGAATATCTCTCCTGTTTAATTCACTCAACTCACGTGCATGTGTATCTCTCAATATAATTGCTCGTGAGGAGTCTTCCTGAGGCTGATCTTCTGTACCTGCATTTAAAATCACCCTAGCCTCTTCAAGAGAGGTCAGTGGTGGTGCAATGGGAATTCGCGAGTCCCGATCCTCAGTCAAACCTATCATTTCATATGAAATAGATGTCTGAATTGCTTCAGGGATAGATTGACCGAGTTGCCCTCCACTTTCTCCCGATAAATCTGCGAGTGGAGAATCCCGTGAGGGAGCCAGAGGTGTTGGATCTGGGAGGGGAGAAAATGACTCTATTAAAGGTGGCTGAGAGTCAGATCTTCCCTCAGAATCATGTGACTGCTCTTCTGCCGTAACTATGGCAGGCACTGTAACCGACTCTATGTGCAATCCTCGCTCCGTGTCCTGAGTATCATCTACTGGTCTGTATGCTTCCATTGTGAGTAATGGAATTGTGCTTGACTCAGTACAGGATGCCATGGCCCTATGGCGAATTTCAATAGATTCATCCTGTTGAGAGAATGTTTCTAGTAACTGTTCAGTGGCCATTTCAAAGTCCATGTCCTATTGGGAGGACAAGGATGGGCTTTCAGATTCCTCAGTAAATGTTCTCCTTTTCTTGGGTGGAGGCAGAGCTGAGGGTTCATTCACATCCACTAACAAACTACTTCCTACTAACCTTCTAGGTAACATTTTAGACAGTGGGGGAGAGGTTGAGATAGGTTGTGACTCTGTGTTTGGCTCTATGACCTGGGATTGAAGCTGTGGTTCTACAACTTCATGGTCAGTCCTATCAACAACTGGGGGTCTTTCAACAGAAGTAGAAATAGGTTGAGTTTGAGGAATTATTACCTGTAGAGGAAGAGCATCTGATGTTTGAGCCTGGGTGGTTTGAACCATGGAGGTTGAGCTTGCTGTTCATGACCGAGAAGATTGAAGGTAGGTAAAGGAATATAAGTGGCCATGAAAGCAGATACAAGTACTGGAACTTGCATGAATTTGAAAGTTGTGTCTTGGCGGGTGTAAATCTTTTTGCTTACTGGAGGGGGTTCGGTTACTGGGGAGTTAGCAAAAAGGGCTTTATGCTCAGGTGAGAGAATATGTTCTGCTATGAGCATGAGAAAACGAGCATAGTAGCACGAGACCCTACGATTTGTAGAATGATCACGTAAAGCAGTAGTGAGACGTCTCAACAGAATGGGTAAAAGTAGTTTGCCAAAATTGATCCTTTGATTGAAAACAACCGCAAGACCAATATACTGCAGAGTGGAAGTGATGTTGTGAAAGTTGGATTTAGTGCAGTTGGCAAACACTTTAGAAAGAGTATCGAAGAAAATGTCCCATTCAGAAACCAAATTGGATTTAGACAACTTGGTTAAATTAATCACCCCCTGATAGTGAATAGCATGGAAAAAGTTTGAAATATCATTTTCAGAGGGCAAATTACAGAAATTGTCCATAGGAAAATTTAACGCTCGATTGACGACTGTTTCATCAACCACATACTGTGTGTTTGCCACGGTGAATGAAAAAGATTTAAAATCATCGGCCACAGTAGAGGTTGTGCAAATCAGTCTGAGCAAATCAACATTTAAAATCACATTTGATTTAATAGCAGAGCTAACAATCGAATGGTCATTTAAAAATCTAATCCACGGCTTAAATTTTTCTACATCACATTTATCTGGACTAAAATAACCAACAAGATTATGCGAAACAATTTAGAAATTGAGAGCCATTTTAAAATTAATAATAAGACACACACTTTCAGAATTTTAAGAGTAATATTAAGAAAATTCGAATTAATTAAATTAATTTAACAATTCGAATTAAATCAATTATATTCGAAAAATTTAGAAAGAAATGTATCTCGTTAAAGTTCTTAACTCACAAAAGCAGATTTGAAAAACGCACAAGACACCAAACAAAATTAAAATAAAAATACCCAAAATCAAACAAACACAAACTGATTTTTTTTAACAAAAAATCGACAGCACTTCTGTATGTATATACGTGTATGTATATATTGCAGGAGTGATGATTTTTGTATGCTGAGTAAAAACTCGAGCAGTGAAGACAATGGAGGCTGTGAGTTTGATCGAATAGAGAGAGAGAGAGAGAAAAATAAGAGAGAAAAATTGAAGACTGTTGAATTTTTTAACAAAAATTGAATGAATTAGAAAACAGAACAGGAAAAAAACATTAAGTAGACAATTGGTATGACAATTCGGGATAGTCTTATCGATTGTCATACCGATAGTCATACCGGGCAAATGAGAAGACAAAAACAAAACAAAACAAACAAAAAATAGTAAAAATATATAACTGGTATGACAATCTGATAGTCATACCGATTGTCATACCAGTACAAAATAAAATATAAAATATCTGATATTAATTTTATTACTGGCATGACAATCAATAGTCATACCGATTGTCTTGCCAGTTATAAAATTAACCTGAATTAAAAATAAACATGTATTTGTACTGGAATGACTTTCAGCAAGACAATTTCAATTGTCTTGCCGATTGTCATTCTAGTATAAACTAAATTACATATATATATAAATATACTGAAATGACTTTCAGCAAGACAATTTCAATTGTCTTGCCGATTGTCATTCAAGTATAAACTTAACACAAACAAACAAATATATATATTTAATAATTAAAATAAAAAACTGTTTTTAACAAAAACAAATACAAACAGTTTTTTAACAAAAACAGAACATATATATATATATATAAACAAAATTACAGAATAGTAAAATAAATACTAATATAGATATGGCAGAAAATATTTACACAAATAAAATATTTCAGAGATAATAATATTTTCAGTCCAAAAATAGATTTCTTTTGAATTTTAGCAAATAAAATTCATAGAAAAATATTTTTAGAGAAAATAAAATATTCTGAGACATTAAAATTAACAAGTTGAGTAAATATATAAGATAAGATAATAAAAATTACATAGAAATAATCAAGAAATTTTGGAAAATGATAAAATACATTTGCAAATGAATTTTTCATTTATGAAAAATTCATTTGTAAATTCACTCAAGAACAGATTTCAGATATTCACACGTTTAATCACTAAAGCTATTCAACATACCCAATTTACCAACTAATTTGGTAAATGTAGATTCATCAAGAGGTTTAGTGAAAATATCTGCTATTTGTTCTTCTGTTGGAACAAAAAATAGTTCAACAGTACCATTCATGACGTGTTCTCTAATAAAATGATACCTGATGTCAATGTGCTTGGTCCTTGTATGCTGCACAGGGTTGTTGGTGATGGCTATTGCACTTGTATTGTCACATAGAATAGGTATTTTGTTCAATACAGAGCCATAGTCCCGTAGCTGATTCCTAATCCACAAGATCTGAGCACAGCAGCTTCCAGCTGCAATATATTCAGCCTCGGCCGTTGAATTTGAAACTGTTTGTTGTTTCTTGCTGTACCATGAGACTAGTCTGCTACCTAGGAATTGACAACTCCCTGAGGTGCTTTTCCTATCAACAACACTTCCTGCCTAATCTGAATCTGTATATCCAACAAGGTTAAAACCAGATTCTTTAGGGTACCAAATACCTAGATTTGGTGTTCCCTTAAGATATCTTAGGATTCGTTTAACAGCAACGAGATGAATATCTCTAGGATCTGCTTGGAACCTTGCACATAAGCATGTAACATACATAATATCTGGTCTACTTGCAGTAAGATAGAGTAACGAGCCAATCATACCTCTATAGCTTGTGACATCTACCTTAATTGAGTTTTCACATGGTCCAAGCTTGACAGCTGTAGTTGACGGAGTCCTTGCTGATGCAGAATCCTCTAGATTGTACTTTTTGAGGAGTTCTTTGAGATACTTGGATTGACAAATAAAAGTGCCATCTAACCTTTGATTTACTTGTAATCCAAGAAAGAACTTCAGCTCTCCCATCATGCTCATTTCAAATTTGATGTGCATTAACTTAGCAAATCTCTTACAGAGATTATCATTAGTAGACCCAAATATTATATCATCCACATAGACTTGGACTAATATAGTATCATTCTTATGCTTTTTAGAAAAGAGAGTTTTGTCTATGACACCTATAATAAAGCTATTTTCAATAAGAAATTCAGAAAGAGTGTCATACCATTTTCTTGGAGACTGTTTGAGTCCATAGATAGCCTTGAACAGAAAGTAGACAAAATCCAAATGATCTGGATCTTCAAAACCAGGAGGTTGCTCTACAAATACCTCTTCATCCAGCTTTCTATTCAGAAAGGCACTCTTGACATCCATTTGATAAACTTTAAAGTTAGAGAATGCTGCAAATGCCAGAAATATCCTGATGGCCTCTAGTCTAGCCACTGGAGCATAGGTTTCATCATAATCAATGCCTTCAGCTTGAGAATACCCTTTAGCTACCAGTCTTGCTTTGTTTCTTGTAACCACACCATCTTCATCTAGTTTATTCCTGAATACCCATCGAGTACCAACAGCTTTCTTGTGAGTAGGTCTAGGTACCAGTTTCCAGACTTGTTGATGTTCAAACTGATTGAGTTCATCTTGCATAGCAATCACCCAATCTGGATCAGTCAGTGCTTCCTCAATCTTCTTAGGTTCCATCTCAGAAAGAAATCCTGAGAACAGACACTCATTTTGAGTAGCACGTCTAGTTCTGACTCCAACATCTGGATCACCAATAATCAACTCAAAAGGATGAGCTTTATTCCAGGCAGTCTGTCTTGGAAGATTTGATCTTGATAATTCGCCTTGAAATTCATTGGGATGATGTGTCCTACTAGTTGATCCTTCAGCATCTCCCCCTGAGTTGTTGCCATGTTGACTTGAAGATTCTCCGCCAGTAGCAGTGGTATCTCCATTGTTGCCAAAGTTTCCATCACCATTACCTTGAGTATCATCATGATTAACAGGTTCTTCACCAGCAACAACCTCAGTTTCTTGACCATGTTCTGATTCTGAATCTGACATATCATCAAATTTCAGTTTCTCAGACAGATCTTCAGTTTGGATACTAGGGAGTTTAGTGTTATCAAATGTAACATTGACACTTTCAGTTACTTTGTGTTGATCAATGATATACACTCTGTATGATCTTCTTTCATATCCAACAAAAATACCCTAATATGCCTTTGCCTCGAATTTACCACGACGATCATCTCCATCCTTGAGCACGAAGCATCTGGCACCAAATACATGAAAGTATTTGATAGAAGGTTTCTGTTCATTCAAAATCTCATAAGGAGTTTTCATGAAGTCTTTGTTGATTAGAGTTCGATTCTGAGTATAACATGCAGTATTGACAGCTTCATCCCAAAAGTACATTGGAAGACCTGATTCACTTAACATCGTTCTTGCAGCTTCAATCAATGTACGATTCTCCGTTTCTACCACTCCATTTTGCTGAGGGGTTCTAGGAGCTGAAAATTGTCTGGTAATCCCTTTGTCTGTACAGAATCCATTGAGAAGTGAATTCTTGAATTCTGTTCCATTATCTGACCTTATTGCTCTAACAGGGACATTAGAATCTAACTCGATCAACTTGATATGATCAATCACAACTTGTGGTGTTTCATCCTTAGAGTGAAGGAATAAAACCCACGTATACTTGGAATAGTCATCAATTATCACAAGACAGTAACACTTCTTTGACATCGAAAGGACATTAACTGGTCCAAATAAATCCATATGCAATAATTGCAGAACACCAGTTATGGAAGATGTCTCAGTGCCTCTGACTTGCTTTCTTTGACTTTCCTTTCTGGCAAGCCTCACATAGTCCTTCTAGGGAGAATTCCAGCTGAGGCAGACCTCTGACCAATTCTCTTTTGACAAGAGAATTCATTGTTTTAAAATTGAGATCAGAAAGTCTCTTGTGCCATAGCCAACTCTCATCTGACGATGCCTTTGCATAGAAACAATTGACTTCAGGATTGCTTCCAGAGTTCATGTCAGCTACGAACAGATTTCCTTTCCGGATTCCCATCAAGGAGGGTTTTTCATTTTTCTTGTGCAGAATCTGACACTTCAGCTTGTCGAATATGACATTGTAGCCATTGTCACAGAACTGACTAATGCTAAGCAGATTGTGTTGAAGTCCTTGCACAACATACACATTTTCAATGATAACATTTCCAGCTAGCAAACAGCCATATCCCTCCGTTAAACCTTTGCTGTTATCTCCAAAGGTAACCACTGGGCCAGCTTTCTCAACCATATTTGATAGCATGGCTCTATCTCCGGTCATATGTCTTGACGATCCGCTGTCAAGAATCCACACTACCGGTTGTACCTGTTTAATGCCCTGCAATATAAATGGATTAGACCTTCTTCGGAACCCAAGCTTGGCTGGGTCTGGCATACTTGTAAAATTGGCCTTTATCAGGCAAAACAACATTCTTAATTTTAATGTTCCCAACTTTCTCAATGACTGGACATTTGACCTTGTGAACAGCCTTGACAAATTTCTGTTTAGGCTTAGGCACAAATGTCTCCTTTCTAGCTTTAGGAGGACTAGCAGTCTTAGACCTATCATGCTTCCTATTATTCACATGCTGACGAGGAGTAGTCTTATCATTAGAAACATGCTTACCATTAAAATAAGCATACATCAAATTAAAAGCACAAGACATACAATCAGGAACACCACATGCTTTATGAGAGGGATTAACAATAGGCAACTTATGCATGGTAGACATGGCATTTGTGTTATCCAACTCATGTGTGTCTGAGTTAGTCTCAGTTGCTTTCACAACTTTGACTGGAACCTTTGACACACTTGACTTGGAAACAGCTTTCTCATTAGCATGATCTTCAGCACGGATTTCTTCTTGAATAATAAATGAGGTCTCATCAACTGGTTCAGCAATTGATTCTTTATAGAGGGGTTCATCAACACCCTTAAGCACATGTGGTACTTCCCTGCCTTTAGCACAGACATGAAGAGGGGAGTTTATGCCTAATTTTCCAATAGCAACATTGTAATCATAACCTATTCCAGATGTTTGATTAACAGCTTGCTTATTTTAAAACTCTTTGGACTTCGAACAAGAATTAAAGTAAGCATTAACCTTAGCCTCAAGACCGGTGATCTTGTCTTTGAGAATAGTTTCAAGTTGTCTATAACAGTCAACTCTATTCTCTAGAAAAGATACTTGTTCTTTTAATTTATCTTGATTAATGTGCACAAGTCTTAATTCATTAACCTCTTTCTCAAGCTCTTTGATTTGTTGATTTAAAAATTCATTATCACGACGAGCACAATCTAAGGAACCTCCTAGATGATAAACTAATTCAGCATCAGTAAATTTTACCTCTTTTCTTGACGATGAGGTGTTTGCATCACTAGCCATGAGAGCAAGATTCCCAACTTCTTCATCTTCACTGTCAGTATCATCCCAACTTCTTCCCTTTTCCAGGTAAGCCCTTTCAATTTACTCTTCTAATTAGAATCGTAAGAGTTCTTCCTAACTTGTTTTGGCTTCTTGCATTCTGTGGCAAAGTGTCCCAACTCATTGCAGTTGAAGCATCGAATGGTGCTTCGATCAACCATCCCTGTTTTGTACCCACCACTGCTGGTGTTAGAGGATGAAGATCCACCTTTCTGGAATCTGTTGTAGTCGGACTTGTACTTGAACATGGGATTCCTTTTGAATCTGACATTTGAGAATCTCTTGACAATCAGGGCCATTGACTCATCCTCCAATTGCTCCAGTTCTTCCAAGGAATAAAAATCATCTCCTGATTGATTTGTAGTAGGAGGATCAAATTCTGCTTCTATCCCATTTTCTTCAACCTTGGAAGACTGTACCATTCTTTCTGACTGTTGAGATTGTTGTTAATATTGTGGTTGTTGTTGTTGTTCATCAGCTACTAGAGCAGTAGACGTGCTGACCACTCTTCCTTTCCCGTAAACTTCCTTCTGCTGAATCTGCTCCAACTCATAAGTCTTTAACACACCATGGAGCCTTTCCAAAGAAATCTCACTCAGATCTCTTGCTTCTCTTATGGCAGTGATTCTATGTTCGAGATGAGTTGGCAGTGTTAAAAGGAACTTTTTGTTGACCTCCCTGATGGAATAGTATTTACCATTAATGTTCAGGTTGTTGATCAATGCATTGTACCTCTCAAACACTTCAGTGATTCCTTCTCCTGGATTGGATTTAAAGTATTCATACTCAGAGGTTAGGATTTCTAACTTGTTCTCCCTAACTTCCTCTGTGCCTTCATTAATAACCTCAATAGTTTCCCAGATGTGTTTGGAATCTTTACAGTTCATCACATGTCTATTCATCAAGGGATCAAGGGAATCTACTAAAATTAATTGAAGGCTAGCATCCAGGGAGGCTTCTTCCTTTTCAGCAGGAGAAAAATCTTCAGGATCTTTCACATAAGTTCTTGCTTTGGTAATCACCACATCATTTTCTATTACCTCTGGTTCAATAACCATAGGAATTTTAGGACCCTTCTTTAACACTTCCAGATATTTGGAATTAGCAACTTGTAAAAACAAGAGCATCTTCTTCTTCCACATAACATAATTTTCTTTATCGAATAGTGGAATTTTAACGGTTCCAACTTTTTGTGTAGTCATTATGAATTTTTGAGTAAATAAAAATTCAAAGAGTGAAAGAAACACAAAATTCTAGGATCTTGATTTGCTCGTTAATCAGAAGGCTCTGATACTAATTGTTAGGTCTCAATATGTTTGTAGAAGGGGGGTTGAATACAAACAATACCGTTTAATCGAATAAAATGCGGAATAAAAAAGGTGAAACAAAATTCAAGTTAAATAAAACTATTATTAAACTTGAAAGGTGTTACAACAACGGTATCGTTTACAAGGGATTAATCTCAAATCAATTATCACAAATCTAGAATAAATTCAACATGAACTTTTTCTATTTTTGCAATAAAAAGATCAAATGCTAAAAGCGATTTGAGATTAAGTTCTAGGGATTTCGATCCGCTAGATAGTTACACAAGAACAAGAAAAGTAATTCTAGTGGATTGAATTTAACAATAAATACTAGAAATAAATGATCTGTGAAATTTGCAATAATTTCTCTGCAGGTTTTCTTTTTGTTCTGTGTTTTTCTGTATGATATTCAATGCTCTGCTCTGCTCTAGTAGAATGTTCTGCTTCTGTTTGTTTAAGTAAACAAATCACTTGAATTGAATCAGCAAGACATTCGGCAAGACAATCAAAAATGAACTAGCAAGACAATCCTTTTAACTGGTAGAACTATCGGTAGGACAATCCAGAAAGACTTGGAAAGACTTTCGGTATGACAATCCAATTGTCATACCAGTTCAAGTTTGTTTTTGCTGATTTTCTTTTTGAATATTATTCCAAAATCATTTCTGAAAAATGCATAATATTAATTCAGAATTAATTAACCAATTAATTCAATTAATAAATAAATTAATCTTTGCAGATTTAATTTATTTTCTTAATTAAATTATATGACTTAATTAATTAATAGAGAATTAATACCAATCTTGAGCAGCAACCATTCTTCTGAAAATTTTCTGAAAATCACTGTCAATTACGAGTCAATTCCACCACTTCAATGTTGACACTCGATGTACTGTCCGGTTCATGAGTGACTAACTTCCGTGACGTTTCTTCATGCCTTGACCTTGATACTCTTGATTTTCTTCAGACTAAATCCTTGTAATTAATTAATACCTTGACGAGATCTATATCACTTGATTAAATCCACAATCTTGATATATATCACTGAGGCTTGATCAATTGCTTGAGCTTCTTCCAGTGAATTAAGTCATCAAGTCTGTAGATGAACAATGTTACTTAATCCTTTGACATATGTTACTTTGAGAGATCTCTCTAACGCTAGAACCACTATTTACTTGTTACATCCTTATTTGAGTTGAGTTAAATCCTCGAATAAACAAATAGGCTATGACATATGTCTTTCACTTGCTCTAGGCCAAAACCAGAGCGGAAACTCTAAACTGTCATATCTCCTGCAATACTCACTCAAATAGTATGTTCTAGCTCTCTTTCGAAAGGTATTGAGATGGCCTACAACTCTTGTTCACAAGTCTCATCCAAATAAACAAGTTACGACCCTCATTTTAACAGTTCTTTCAATCAGAGTTTTGGAAACTTCAAAATCTAACTTCGTGTTTTCTTGATTGTTTGTGAAATCCAAACATTTATAAGGATTAATCAAGGTTTTAAGGCTTCCTAGCAACTTTTCCCTCACAAATAAAGGTATAAAACTTCTGGACCTTTAAGTACTAAGTTTGTTTTCTTGAATTTCGGGATGGTTTGGATGGATGAGTAGTTGTTTGAATGATTAAGCTTGAGTTGAACTTTGATTGTTAAGTAGATTAGTTGATTATGGAGATGGTATAATATTGAATTGGATTTATATTCTTGAGTTTGTTTTGGCTAAGATCAGTAGCCTAGGTTTGAATCTTCAAGTTTTGGATGGATTGTAGTTGGAAGGGATTGATTTGGAGTGGTAAAAATATTGGAAATTGCTAAGTTCGAGCCGTCATAATGCCCGATTTTCCTTAACTGTTTATGTGATTAACTTTAGCACCCGTGAACTCACTGTATTATTCTGACTATTTCCATGTTTAGATAGTTCATATTACAAGCTTCATTTTGATATGTCATTCGCTCAAATCCGAGTTACAAGCGATGAGAAACGACCATTTTAAGTAACGGCGTTTCGTGAGCGAACCCCGAAACCTCGGGTAACTTTGAGACCATAATTGAGACCCTTAAATGATTGATTCAAACACGAGATAATTATGTCAAGTGAATAAGACAGTTAGTAAAGTTCTCGCGAAAGAGTCGCCTTAAAATTCGTAACGGTTAATTTATTAAAATTAGTGGAGGCGAGGGTACGCGGGCGATTAACGCAAATCGTTAAGCGTATAAGCTACCGTAAGCGATCGTTAGGGTATGAGTGAGTTTTGACTAGTTTCTTAAGCGACCGTGGTCTAATTCTGGCTAATGTTGTTGTTCATAGGTTATCGGACCCACTCTAAGGTTAAGTCTACCCCGGAACACTCGGGCAAGTTTTCTACCCGTTATAGTGTTATTATGATGTAAATATGTATATGCATTATCTTGTGATAAGTACATGATTGTTATTAGAAAATCTTGCGATATATTGGAGCATGATATATATATATATATGCATGCCTGTTACATAATCTAGCTATCTCATTGGTGATTCAATTATTATAAACTGCATAATACCTATGCTAGAGATAGGCATTATGTAACACCCCCAAATCCGGGGTCAAGATTTGGTGTCACTAAACAATCCTTACATAGAATAAAGAAATAAATAAATAACCCCTTGAATCCGGATCTTTTACAGGTCATGGTATGAAACAAGAATCTAACCTTCTACAACTCACTTCAACTATAATACAAGTATATATACCTTTGAACTAATGCTCTTGTCACATTCTTCTAACACCTTCAATCTCTCGCAACGGAAACTTCTCTAACTTCTGCTGTCTATCAAAGCTATTCACTTTAATCCTTATCTGTTTCTGGCAGAAATAAGAATTGACAAAGCAAGAGTGAGCCAAAAATGCCCAGCAAGTATATAATTTGAGTCTCAAACATTAATTTCAAAGAAAACTTTCAGACAAAATCTCTGAAATATTTTGAAGAGCGAAACACGAAATCATATAAAGGATATACTTTATCAACTTAAAATCAATTTGATTTGCATTGCTATAAATCACAAAGGACATAATGACATTTTTGTCAGAGCTTTTAGAGATCGCGTGTTTTCAAAATAGCTTCTGGTATCATTTCATAATTGAGCAATGGATGCAATAACTATTTATAAAACAACGTTCAAGAAATTCCTAACTATTCAGTATCCATCGTTATCGACTAAGTTTCCATAGACTTAGCCTGCTAAACCAGCCTGATAAGGACGGGTTGAATAATTAAGAAGATCTCAATTCATTCAAGATCCTAACTATCACTGAGCAACTAATGCTGCAGCAACAATCTGAACCTCGAATATATTTAGAAACATTGTAATTTCCCGAAACTGAGGGCTAAGAAAGAATAACTTTAACCCATAATCACATTTTATTTCAAGAGGGAATGCCATTAATGGCGAACAACAATAAATTGGACTGAACACTAGAAACCAACATATGCACTATAACCTGCTGATCAGTCAGGAGATAGTGCGGATCTATACCCAACTGCATAGACCCAACCAACATATGGGGCACCCAGGCAACTATGGCCTAAAGGGTCCGGTCCATCTCCGGCCCATAGGATCCAGCTCATCACTGGTCCTTATATATATATATATATAGTAACTATCCAGTCCGTGGAGTATTTTGATATCAAATCATTTTGATTTCAACACATCCCAAATTAGGGTTCACAATTAACCCGAACGAATGGGTATTTGCTCAAGAGAGCAATCGAATTATAGGAACAATAATTAAAAGAACTGGCATAATAAGAGTAATTGCAGCGAAATATAAAACAGTTAACTATTCTGAACTTAGAATAGGAGAGAATAAATATTTGCAGTATTTAAGGAGAAAGGTTAGGAATACTTGCAGTATTTAAAAGAAACACACGAATATTTGCATAAACAGAATTATTTAATTCAGTGATATGTTTATCGATTCTAAACTGAGAATAGGGAAAGCAATACTTGCATGATAAAATTTAAAATAAATATCACTTGAACAATAAGTGAAGTCAGGGGTACTTGCCTCAATAAGCTTTAACCGTTATTACTGGTTGACTTTGGTTCGACTTTAACCGTTCGGCTTTATCCTCCACCTACTATCCTATTCTCGATACGATCCCAACATTCAGACCTTTTGGTTGGAACTTCGTTGATCTCGATGTCTAATCACTAGATCGTTCCTAGTCCGATGTCACGTCTCGGGTCTTCCGTCTAAAACCTACAGGGTTGAAATACCCTAATTCAAATAATCGCTTAAGCTTACATCAAATTGTCATCCTATTCTACCCATACGATTTCATAACTGAATTCATATTTATATGTATTATCGAAATACACATAGCAGTTATGGTTCACATCTTCGAAATTCGGTTCGGTATTCATTTTCAGAAAATACGTATACTCGTCGTTTTCAAAAACAGGGTAATCGATTATTTAAAAATTATCTTGTCTAAATCGCAGTCCAGTTCATATAATATAATTGTATATGATTATTCGACGTTTCCGATAATTATAGGTTACGTTTCCGTATTTTCGAAATTAATTCTCCCGAAAATCGGGCAGCGTCTCCCTTGTTTATCGGCCTACCCGTCGAAATCAAATCGACGTCAAATCACAACAACAGCCACAACATAATTCAATCCACAATCCAATTACCAAGTCCCAAACTCCAATTCGCTTAATTATTATTACTATTTGTATTCTGCATTTTTATTCGTATTTTTTATTTTATTCGCATTTTTCATTTCATAATTAATTTTACCAACTAATTTTATTTAATTAATAACGTAGGACTCAGATAAAAATCATCATTGCCCACCGTCGGCTCGCCGAGGCTCATCGCCGACGGCGGCGAAATCGCGGGTACCCGATAAAGGCGGGTTTCCAACACAATTTCACCGATATAACCTTCGAATAATCAAAACAATCAGTCGAATAATCAACACAATTCGATTCGAATATTTCATGAATAACCCAGTAAAATCAGGTAAACTAATTAACATCACATCACAAAATCAGGAGCAACAGAACCGCAACAAGCCAACACACAGAACCTTACACCACGCGCCACCGCCTCGCCGGAAAACAGCGAGGGGCGGCGGCGAAATAAGGGGAATACAGAGCAAGGGCAAAAACGAAACGAGGGACATGGCACGCACATATACACACATGTATAAACATGACACGCCGCGACCAAGAGAACAGATCAGAACAATAGCAAGAGTGGCCGGAAAAACAGAGGCAATACCACTCACCTGAATCGAGTGAACAAACGGGGAAGAAAAGGGCGAAATAAGGAGGGATCGAAGAAGAGGAATTTAGCGACAACAAAAAGTAGAGAGAGAGAGGGCTGAGATTGAGAGATGAGAGAGACGAGAGGCGGCGGAGTGATACAGGACAGGGGGGGTGATTATTAATTAATAAAAAAAAAAGTTCTTCGTTTTCTTTATTTCATTTTATCCCTAATATTTCGTGTTTTGTACCGCAACTAACGCTATTAACAAATAATTTATGGGTACACTAACCCGCAATCATACGAAAACTGATTTTAAAAATTCCGGAATAAATTTAAGCTAGTAATATAATATTTTAAAGTTTTTAAAAAAAATCATTTCAGAAAACGTATCTAACCAGTAGTTTAATGAATTAACGAATAAGTGTGTGAATAATTAAAGTCAGAAAATTACCGAAATAATTTTAAAATTCTCGAAATATTTAAAAGTCAATAAAATAAAATTTTCATAATTTTGAAGCATTCTGGAATTAAATACTGATTTTACAATTTAATGAGATCAGAAAATCATTTAAAATTAAATAATTAATAAAATATTGATTTCTCAATTTTAAAAACTCTTAAAAAACAATTAATAAGGTTATGAAGCCATAAAAATGATTTTAGAGATAATACCCATATTTATGAAAATAAATCTTGAATAGTACACTTCTAAATACAAACAAAACAACCCAGCTTCACAACTAATTACACAAATCATCCTCGAACACCAAGAATTACGTATGATTAATAATAAAATAATATTCAATTAACTGAACCCATACACATATTTTATTTAATAATACATAATCATAATTACATATTGGATCCGAAAATAGATTATTTAGCCACTAAGTAACTATATATAACGATACAATTTAATATCATATTTGGATAATTATCAAAATAGAGCTTCCTGTAACATACTTTATACAAAAAAATAAGATGATAATATCTCGCCTTTTTGAAAATATGGATTTTATCGATCTATAAAATGATTTGCGTATCGAAAATTTCATACCGGTACTCCTACAGGTCAAATCGTAACCCGGATCGAAAAAGTCAAAACACGGAAATATCCGGAATTACCAGATTAGGTTAGGAAGGAGTTTTCGGAAGAGTTTCGGGTTGTAAAAACGTAAAAACGATTGAAGTCGGACGATTCCCCGGCTTTATAAATAATTTTATAATTATTCAAAAAATAATTAATTATCATAAAAATACTTAATTATCTATATTTATTCTGGACATATTAAAATTACATACTCACATTTTATTACATACAACATCCAAATATTATTATCAAACACCAGATAATTCACCAAAATTCATATAATATTCACATAATAATCATATATTGATATAAATAATTATACGATATTTCCCGGATGTTACATCCTTCCCTCCTTAAAAGGATTCTGTCCTCAGAATCATGCTAAAGAACAGACACTGATACATTTCGAGTATCTACTTAAAATTTCTTAGGACTCACTACTCTAATCTCGTTTCAACGGTCTCCTGCCGTCATCAAATTTATCAGTTTCTCATGCAACTCCTAATTCAATCTTCTACTTATCATGTCTCCTTCTATTTGGTTAAATTGACCTATAATCGTTTCTAATCATATTCGAGAATATTTAATCGGTCTCTTGTATTTTCTATTCGTCTGCGCCCGATATCCTGAGCTCATGACGCCTGATAATTAGGAATGTTCTATATTTATTCAAAAACTAAAAGAAATCTCGGCAATTGCATTTAATTTACCATTTTGGGGTATACTTCAATTTCTTTTCAATCACCAACAAGTAGATTCATCAAGCGAGAATCTGCTATTATCCGAAAGGAAATATTAATTTGGAATGGAATGAATCATAACTTTATTCAAAACCCGGTCTCTTGGTACTAATACTCATTTTGTTGTCCTATCAAATTAGATATCAATACGAACTTTGATGCTCACAACGTTTCATACTGAAGTCAACATCAATCATCTGCATTAATACACCTTTGATATTCAACAACAAAGTAAGTATCAGCATAACCTAGAAGACGAATCAAAATCTATTCTTCAATTTCTAACTTTTCCAATTCTTTAACCATTTCTCAACAATCTTAATGGCATTCACTCTTTTATTTCTACTTAAAAATCTATTCCTAAATGGACCTTTCCTGTTTGGTAGTTAACCACACCCTGGAGCTCATAATCAATTATATCCAGAATTCATATCTTTGAAGCTAAGAATGCAGCTTCTATTTCCAGCTCTTCGCAAGCATATCTTCAGGCGTTCGACTTGGTCTTCTTTAGTCCTTGAACTAGCGAGGATGTTATCAATAAATACGATCACTCTATCTCAATACTCATGATATATTGTGTTCACTTAACCGTCAAACTTACAATTTCTGACAATCGACGCGTAACCTCATATATCTATTTTCTTTTTCCATAACCACTTTTGTGCACGGCGCAAAATACTCTTTATTTCATTATGCTTTCATTCCACATTTCTGAAGTTTTTCCTTCACTTATTATTTCATTCTGATTGTGTTGTACGATACCTGGCTTTTGACACTAGCTTGACTCTGTGTAGTGACCGACGAGAAATTCCATCTTCAATTATCGACATTTCACTTTATTCTCCAATCAATTCTGGCCCAACTGACGTTTATACCTTGCATATATCCTGGATTATTTTATAAACTTTCTTTATCATCCTTTTGATTCCACTTCTTATCTTGATTAGTTCTTTATTCTCATTATTCATTATCTTCTTCATACATAACGAATTTCTTTTTCTTAGTAATACTACTCTGTTTATTATTGAATAGGTCATTCCTGGAATTCACACTGGAATGAAGGCTTTTATTTATACTATTTAAATTCTTACTAACAAAATTATCGAATTTCCTCGGTAGCTATTCTCTTAGCCTTACTTGACGTGTCACAAATCACGTGTTTGACTTCTCTTCATTGATTCTCATCTCTTTTCCTGAGTTCACATGCGGACTTCATCAATCTCCGTCGTTCATTGTATGCTTGAATTTGCGAGTTTTCCATTATTCTATAGCAACTTCTATTCAACCACTGTTCAAAAGAAGTGTATATTCAAATATTTTATTAATTCATCATTCGATATGGTACACACCCAAGTTCTTCCTGGAACACTATTGCATAGAATATTACGAATTGTCCTTAATGAATTTAAGGTTTGATTTCATGATTCTGTTAATTTATTTCTGACCATTATTAATCGGTTTATCTTTTAATAACTGCGCATGGTCTCCATTATTACCATCACAATCTGGTAGAAACTCAATCGTTAGATTATTATTTCTTGAAAAGTTTCACAATCGAGTCACCATTGCTTCATCTCTATTTATGGCTTCGCATCGAACTTCCGTTACTGACCCGGGTATGAGCATTGCATTCACAATCAATTGTCTAAGTTAGGGATCTTCACAACTTCTTGAAGAACACGTTCGAAGTTCGATTTTATTTGACGACTAATATCTTTTCATGACGAAGGGATGCCTCGTGTATAACCGCCTGTCTGAGTCATCATTCAGAATTTCCTTGATTTTTGATCGTCGTCCCGATACTCGTTTACTTCGTCTGACACACACAACTTCGCTTACTTATTTTGCAACTAATTTATTCATTACGATTTACTACGATTTTATTTTTCGTCGGAATCTTCTGATTTGAGTGCATCGCGTTAACGTACTCTACTGTTACTTATGAGATCCTCATAACACGAACAACTGTCAGATTTGATGTCATTGCCCATGACCGCGCTTGTCGGTGTATCTATTCTTCTTTGCTCGCAATTATCCCCCCCATTTATTCGATTTACAATCGTATTCTCTTTTGATACGTACTTCTACCTATCGCAACGTAATTATTCTATTTCTTTTGTAATCGTCAGAGAACAGACTCAATGCAAGAGGAAAGTTTGTGAATATGATTTGGATTGAAAAGTGAATAAAAAATAACATGCCACAGACATTGGGAGAACTGATAAATCAGAAATTGAGAGAAGAAAATGAGTGAAGAATGAGACCAACCATATTCGTACTTAAGATGGGCCAGTCTTTCATACTATATGGCATACAGCACATGATTAGGTGGCGTCCCACCCGACTTTTCGTCATTTCGACAAAGCGTCATATCATAACACTGTGGTCTCATCAGGAATCAATTGTTTGAGAAGAGAAACAACAATTCAGAAAGGATACAAGAATGTTCTTTCGTTTCCGCCTCATATGATTTATTAACAGAAGAGCTCATACTATTCAAACTCGAGAAGAATATATGCTATCATATTAGAAGAAAGAATATCAATGCCGATCACCTTCCACGCTTCACTTACATATGCTTTTAGGATCATGCGAATACAGGTTCACGATTCAGTCACATCATTGCTTCGAACTGCTTCCTGGAAATGCCTTCACATCACTTGCTTCAATGATTTGATCTTAATCACGTCCTCCACCGAAATTTATAATCACGGCTTCAGATTTCATCTATGTCGCATAAAAATACCCATCGATCACGCAATGCCTCAATTTCGTCATAAAATACGATGCTCCTCCAATCATCATCTGGAAGATCCGGCCATTTCCTCAATCATCCTCCGTCCATGTCGAATCACGAATCCCGTTAAATTTTAATAATTTTCATAGAATTGGGTAAATAATATTTTAATATGTTGATTTAATTATTGATTTTATTAAACAGCGTTTACTTTCATTTTTCACAGCAAACCTTAAAACCTTCTCCCTGCCGGTGGGTCTACTCGGCCCTTTGAATAACACACTGAGTCTAATTTCATTCTTCTTTTTAGATCATTTCTCTTTATACTAACAAGAACATAAGTAGTAGTTGACAACCAATTTGTAAAACTTATTTCATGCAAAATCTTTTGAAAGTTGATTAAGGAATCTTTCCAAAATCTCATTTTTTAAAGTTTTGAAAATCAAATATTTGGTCATCATTACTATATAAGTTACTTGCTATTTTCCTGATTTACCAATGAAATATCTAATTAAAAGAAATGCCATATAAGGGTCTTTCTATTTCGGTACGCCTTTTATTTTTTCCTTGGATTATGTTCGCATTTCTTAGTCGATGAAACTCCATTTACCGTCGTAAATCATCTTATTCGTAATTCTATTGCAATGCTGACATCCTGGTAATATCTTTGACATTCTTGTCATCGTCCTTGATGTTATGCTTACAACCACGCATGCAATTCGATGTTCTGTCTATAGATAAGGGCGCACCTTCTTGCTAGTCTACCTCCATCTAGTAAGGGTAGATATTATTCCTTGCGCATTCCCGATAAGTGATAAGAATCTTCTCGCATCGGTGGTTTCCCATTCGAAACGCGCAACGTTAGTTCTTATCACTTCCATCCACTGGTTTCCTTCGACGTGTAACTCGTCCTAATACCTAAGTCAACTCGTACTAAAGCTCACCTATTTCCCTTACACAAATGCTTACGAGATCACCCGCATTTCCTTCAAACCACATGAAAAGTAGGGTAACATACCCAGTCTCCATCGATCCGTCGATTCCTCATTATTGTATGATCTGAGAATCAATATACCTATAATGTTATGATATTCGCCTTACACTTTCTCAACGATCCTACTTAGCAACTCATCTCTCGGATCTGCTAACCCTAATTCGCACTCAACTTCAACTTAACCTGAGTATGCCTAGGGTATTTCCTATCCTGTACTACCTATCATTTCTATCTTACTCTCACCTATTCTTATTTCAGTGACCAAAACCTGCAGCTCTGATACCAAACTGTAACACCCCAAATCCGGGGTCAAGATTTGGTGTCACTAAACAATCCTTACATAGAATAAAGAAATAAATAAATAACCCCTTGAATCCGGATCTTTTACAGGTCATGGTATGAAACAAGAATCTAACCTTCTACAACTCACTTCAACTATAATACAAGTATATATACCTTTGAACTAATGCTCTTGTCACATTCTTCTAACACCTTCAATCTCTCGCAACGGAAACTTCTCTAACTTCTGCTGTCTATCAAAGCTATTCACTTTAATCCTTATCTGTTTCTGGCAGAAATAAGAATTGACAAAGCAAGAGTGAGCCAAAAATGCCCAGCAAGTATATAATTTGAGTCTCAAACATTAATTTCAAAGAAAACTTTCAGACAAAATCTCTGAAATATTTTGAAGAGCGAAACACGAAATCATATAAAGATATACTTTATCAACTTAAAATCAATTTGATTTGCATTGCTATAAATCACAAAGGACATAATGACATTTTTGTCAGAGCTTTTAGAGATCGCGTGTTTTCAAAATAGCTTCTGGTATCATTTCATAATTGAGCAATGGATGCAATAACTATTATAAAACAACGTTCAAGAAATTCCTAACTATTCAGTATCCATCGTTATCGACTAAGTTTCCATAGACTTAGCCTGCTAAACCAGCCTGATAAGGACGGGTTGAATAATTAAGAAGATCTCAATTCATTCAAGATCCTAACTATCACTGAGCAACTAATGCTGCAGCAACAATCTGAACCTCGAATATATTTAGAAACATTGTAATTTCCCGAAACTGAGGGCTAAGAAAGAATAACTTTAACCCATAATCACATTTTATTTCAAGAGGGAATGCCATTAATGGCGAACAACAATAAATTGGACTGAACACTAGAAACCAACATATGCACTATAACCTGCTGATCAGTCAGGAGATAGTGCGGATCTATACCCAACTGCATAGACCCAACCAACATATGGGGCACCCAGGCAACTATGGCCTAAAGGGTCCGGTCCATCTCCGGCCCATAGGATCCAGCTCATCACTGGTCCTTATATATATTATATAGTAACTATCCAGTCCGTGGAGTATTTTGATATCAAATCATTTTGATTTCAACACATCCCAAATTAGGGTTCACAATTAACCCGAACGAATGGGTATTTGCTCAAGAGAGCAATCGAATTATAGGAACAATAATTAAAAGAACTGGCATAATAAGAGTAATTGCAGCGAAATATAAAACAGTTAACTATTCTGAACTTAGAATAGGAGAGATAAATATTTGCAGTATTTAAGGAGAAAGGTTAGGAATACTTGCAGTATTTAAAAGAAACACACGAATATTTGCATAAACAGAATTATTAATTCAGTGATATGTTTATCGATTCTAAACTGAGAATAGGGAAAGCAATACTTGCATGATAAATTTAAAATAAATATCACTTGAACAATAAGTGAAGTCAGGGGTACTTGCCTCAATAAGCTTTAACCGTTATTACTGGTTGACTTTGGTTCGACTTTAACCGTTCGGCTTTATCCTCCACCTACTATCCTATTCTCGATACGATCCCAACATTCAGACCTTTTGGTTGGAACTTCGTTGATCTCGATGTCTAATCACTAGATCGTTCCTAGTCCGATGTCACGTCTCGGGTCTTCCGTCTAAAACCTACAGGGTTGAAATACCCTAATTCAAATAATCGCTTAAGCTTACATCAAATTGTCATCCTATTCTACCCATACGATTTCATAACTGAATTCATATTTATATGTATTATCGAAATACACATAGCAGTTATGGTTCACATCTTCGAAATTCGGTTCGGTATTCATTTTCAGAAAATACGTATACTCGTCGTTTTCAAAAACAGGGTAATCGATTATTTAAAAATTATCTTGTCTAAATCGCAGTCCAGTTCATATAATATAATTGTATATGATTATTCGACGTTTCCGATAATTATAGGTTACGTTTCCGTATTTTCGAAATTAATTCTCCCGAAAATCGGGCAGCGTCTCCCTTGTTTATCGGCCTACCCGTCGAAATCAAATCGACGTCAAATCACAACAACAGCCACAACATAATTCAATCCACAATCCAATTACCAAGTCCCAAACTCCAATTCGCTTAATTTTACTATTCGTATTCTGCATTTTTATTCGTATTTTTTATTTATTCGCATTTTTCATTTCATAATTAATTTTACCAACTAATTTTATTTAATTAATAACGTAGGACTCAGATAAAAATCATCATTGCCCACCGTCGGCTCGCCGAGGCTCATCGCCGACGGCGGCGAAATCGCGGGTACCCGATAAAGGCGGGTTTCCAACACAATTTCACCGATATAACCTTCGAATAATCAAAACAATCAGTCGAATAATCAACACAATTCGATTCGAATATTTCATGAATAACCCAGTAAAATCAGGTAAACTAATTAACATCACATCACAAAATCAGGAGCAACAGAACCGCAACAAGCCAACACACAGAACCTTACACCACGCGCCACCGCCTCGCCGGAAAACAGCGAGGGGCGGCGGCGAAATAAGGGGAATACAGAGCAAGGGCAAAAACGAAACGAGGGACATGGCACGCACATATACACACATGTATAAACATGACACGCCGCGACCAAGAGAACAGATCAGAACAATAGCAAGAGTGGCCGGAAAAACAGAGGCAATACCACTCACCTGAATCGAGTGAACAAACGGGGAAGAAAAGGGCGAAATAAGGAGGGATCGAAGAAGAGGAATTAGCGACAACAAAAAGTAGAGAGAGAGAGGGCTGAGATTGAGAGATGAGAGAGACGAGAGGCGGCGGAGTGATACAGGACAGGGGGGGTGATTATTAATTAATAAAAAAAAAAGTTCTTCGTTTTCTTTATTTCATTTTATCCCTAATATTTCGTGTTTTGTACCGCAACTAACGCTATTAACAAATAATTTATGGGTACACTAACCCGCAATCATACGAAAACTGATTTTAAAAATTCCGGAATAAATTTAAGCTAGTAATATAATTTTAAAGTTTTTAAAAAAATCATTTTCAGAAAACGTATCTAACCAGTAGTTTAATGAATTAACGAATAAGTGTGTGAATAATTAAAGTCAGAAAATTACCGAAATAATTTTAAAATTCTCGAAATATTTAAAAGTCAATAAAATAAAATTTTCATAATTTTTGAAGCATTCTGGAATTAAATACTGATTTTACAATTTAATGAGATCAGAAAATCATTTAAAATTAAATAATTAATAAAATATTGATTTCTCAATTTTAAAAACTCTTAAAACAATTAATAAGGTTATGAAGCCATAAAAATGATTTTAGAGATAATACCCATATTTATGAAAATAAATCTTGAATAGTACACTTCTAAATACAAAACAAAACAACCCAGCTTCACAACTAATTACACAAATCATCCTCGAACACCAAGAATTACGTATGATAATAATAAATAATATTCAATTAACTGAACCCATACACATATTTTATTTAATAATACATAATCATAATTACATATTGGATCCGAAAATAGATTATTTAGCCACTAAGTAACTATATATAACGATACAATTTAATATCATATTGGATAATTATCAAAATAGAGCTTCCTGTAACATACTTTATACAAAAAAATAAGATGATAATATCTCGCCTTTTTGAAAATATGGATTTTATCGATCTATAAAATGATTTGCGTATCGAAAATTTCATACCGGTACTCCTACAGGTCAAATCGTAACCCGGATCGAAAAAGTCAAAACACGGAAAATATCCGGAATTACCAGATTAGGTTAGGAAGGATTTTCGGAAGAGTTTCGGGTTGTAAAAACGTAAAAACGATTGAAGTCGGACGATTCCCGGCTTTATAAAATAATTTTATAATTATTCAAAAATAATTAATAATTTCATAAATTATTATAAAATCATCTAACACTCCAAAAATTACCATAAAAATAACTTAATTATCTATATTTTATTCTGGACATATTAAAATTAACATACTCACATTTTATTACATACAACATCCAAATATTATTATCAAACACCAGATAATTCACCAAAAATTCA
This sequence comes from Apium graveolens, assembly GCF_009905375.1. Classification (NCBI taxonomy): domain Eukaryota; kingdom Viridiplantae; phylum Streptophyta; class Magnoliopsida; order Apiales; family Apiaceae; genus Apium; species Apium graveolens. Next base: position 213,929,867 of record NC_133648.1, read on the forward strand.
TATAATATTCACATAATAATCATATTGATATAAATAATTATACGATATTTCCCGGATGTTACACATTATTTGCGTATACCGTTAGTATAGGGGACCCAAAGGTTAACATTTTTCTAAACCGGGAGCCGATGTTCCCGAGTATATATATATATAGTTTTCAAAACTATTAATCGAATAATGTTTATTCGATAGTTTTAAATTAAGTGAATATTAGTTTGAATATTCATTCGAGGACTATTGACTGCGTTTATTTTATTAAATAATATTCTTTATTTTCTTAAAGAATAATGTTTCGTTATTCGCCAAGTA